>NC_053028.1:548584924-548830641 GCF_003073215.2 Triticum urartu | reverse complement strand
AGGTCAATAGGTATTGCACTAGCACTGGCACCCATATCACATAAGCCATGATAAAAATGATCTCCTATTTTAACAGAAATAACAGGCATGCCTACCACAGGTCTAGGTTTATCTTTAGCACAAGGTTTAGCAATTCTAGCAGTTTCATCACAGAAATAAATAACATGCCCATCAATATTATCAGCCAAAAGATCTTTAACAATAGCAATATTAGGTTCAAATTTAACTTGCTCAGGAGGTGTCTATGTTCTAATATTTCTTTTACGAACCACAGTTGAAGCTTTAGCATGATCTTTTATCCTAACAGGGGAAGGTGGTTTCTCAACATAAGAAGTAGGAACAATAGGATCATTATAAGTGATAGTCTTTTCTTCAACTTTAATAAGTGCAGCTACTTTTACTTCTATGGGAGGATGATATTTAAACCACTTCTCCTTGGGGAGATCAACATAAGTAGCAAAAGATTCACAGAAAGAAGCTACCATCTCAGAGTCAAGTCCATATTTAATGCTAAATTTACGGAAAACATCAGTATCCATAAAAGATTTAACACAATCAAACTTAGGTGTCATACCTGACTCCTTACCTTCGTCGAGGTCCCAATCTTCAGAATTGCATTTAATTCTTTCCAATAAATCCCATTTGAATTCAATAGTCTTCGTCATAAAAGAGCCAACACAAGAAGTATCGAGCATGGTGCGATTGTTATCAGAAAGCCGAGCATATAAATTTTGAATAATCATCTCTCTTGAGAGCTCATGATTGGGGCATGAATATAACATTGATTTAAGCCTCCCCAAGCTTGAGCGATGCTTTCTCCTTCGCGAGGCCAAAAATTATATATATAATTGCGATCACGATGAACAAGATGCATAGGATAAAACTTCTGATGAAATTCCAATTTCAATCGTTTGTAGTTTCATGACCCCGTATCATCACATAGCCTATACCATGTCAATGCATCTTCCTTCAAAGATAAAGGGAAGACCTTCTTCTTAATAACATCTCCGGGTACACCTGCAAGCTTAAATAATCCACAAACTTCATCCACATATATTAGGTGCTCATCAGGATGTGTTGTTCCATCTCCTGCAAAAGTATTAGCTAGCAGCTTTTCTATCATACCCGAAGGGATTTCAAAGCAGACATTTCCATTTTTAGTAGGTTCAGTAGGTTGAGGAGCAACTCTTTGCTCTACTAGTTGGGGTGAAGTTACCCCGAGCAAGCCCCTCAGAGGATTACTTTCCATAGTAACAAGTGACAGTAAATTTCAGCACACCATATAAATTTTCCTTACCAAATTCCTCCTACCAAAGGTGCTTCATTCCCTGGCAACGGCGCCAGAAAAGAGGCTTGATGATCCACAAGTATAGGGGATCTATCATAGTCCTTTCGATAAGTAAGAGTGTCGAACCCAACAAGGAGCAGAAGGAAATGATAAGTGGTTTCCAGCAAGGTATTCTTTGCAAGTATTGAAATAAGTGGTACAGATAGTTTTGTGATAGGACAATTTGTAATGAGCAACAAATAACAAAAGTAAATGAAGTGCAACAAGGTGTCCCAATCCTTTTTGTACCAAAGGACAAGCCTGGACAAACTCTTATATAGAGAAAAGCGCTCCCGAGGACACATGGGAATATCGTCAAACTAGTTTTCATCATGTTCGTATGATTCGCGTTCGGTACTTTGGTAATTTGGTATGTGGGTGGACCGGTGCTTGGGTACTGTCCTTACATGGACAAGCATCCCACTTATGATTAACCTCTATTACAAGCATCCGCAACTACAACAAAAGTATTAAGGTAAACCTAACCATATCATGAAACATATGGATCCAAATCAGCCCCTTACGAAGCAACGCATAAACTAGGGTTTAAGCTTCTGTCACTCTAGCAACCCATCATCTACTTATGACTTCCCAATGCCTTCCTCTAGGCCCAAATAATGGTGAAGTGTTATGTAGTCGATGTTCACATAACACCACTAGAGGTGAGACAACATACATCTCATCAAAATATCAAACGAATACCAAATTCACATGACTACTAATAGGAAGACTTCTCCCATGTCCTCAGGAACAAACATAACTACTCACAAAGCATAATCATGTTCATAATCAGAGGGGTATTAATATGCATATAGGATCTGAACATATGAACTTCCACCAAATAAACCAACTAGCATCAACTACAAGGAGTAATTAACACTACTAGCAACCGACTAGTACCAATCCCGGACTTGGAGACAAGAATTGGATACAAGAGATGAACTAGGGTTTTGAGAGGAGATGTTGATGGAGATTCCTCTCTCCCAATGAGAGGAGCGTTGGTAATGACGATGGCGATGATTTCCCCCTCCCGGAGGGATGTTTCCCCGGCAGAACAGCTCTGCCGGAGCCCTAGATTGGATCCTCCAAGGTTCCGCCTCATGGCGGCGGAGTTTCGTCCGAGGAGATGACTTATGATTTTTTTCTTACCGAAAGACTCCATATAGCATAAGATGGCCATCGGAGGGCCACCAGGGGGCCCACGAGGTAGGGGGCGCGCCCCCACCCTCGTGGGCAGGGTGTGCCCCCCTGGTGAACTTCTTGCACTCAGTATTTTTTATATATTCTGAAAACATCTTCCGTGAAGTTTCAGGACTTTTGGAGCTGTCCAGAATAGGTCTCTAATATTTGCTCCTTTTCCAGCCCAGAATCCCAGCTGCCGACATTCTCCCTCTTTATGTAAACCTTGTAAAATAAGAGAGAATAGGCATAAGTATTGTCACATAATGTGTAATAACAGCCCACAATGCAATAAATATCAATATAAAAGCATGATGCAAAATGGACATATCAAGGGCAGATCTGGAGTCCGTTCGGGGCTCCGGAGAGGGGAATCTGTCGCCATCGTCACCATCAACCATCCTCCATCACCAATTTCATGATGCTCACCACCGTGCGTGAGTAATCTCATTGTAGGCTTGTTGGACGGTGATGGGTTGGATGAGATTTATCATGTAATCGAGTTAGTTTTGTTAGGGTTTGATCCCTAGTATCCATTATGTTCTAAGATTGATGTTGCTATGACTTTGCTATGCTTAATGCTTGTCACTAGGGCCTGAGTGCCATGGTTTAATATCTGAACCTATTGTGTTTTCATGAATATATTTGTGTTCTTGATCCGATATTGCAAGTTATAGTCACCTACTACGTGTTATGATCTGCCAACCCCGGAGTGACAATAGTCGGGACCACTCCCGGTGATGACCGTAGTTTGAGGAGTTCATGCATTCACTGAGTGCTAATGCTTTGGTCTGGTACTCTATTAAAAGGAGGCCTTAATATCCCTTAGTTTCCAATAGGACCCCGCTGCCACAGGAGGGTAGGACAAAAGATGTCATGCAAGTTCTTTTCCATAAGCACGTATGACTATATTCAGAATACATGCCTACATTATATTGATGAACTGGAGCTAGTTCTGTGTCACCCTAGGTTATAACTGTTGCATGATGAATGCCATCCGACATAATTATCCATCATTGATCCATTGGCTATGAGATTTTCACATATTGATCTCCGCTCAGTTACTTTTCTGTTGCCACTGTTACGATTGCTACAAAACTACTACTGTTACTTTTACTGCCGTTGCCGATACATCCATACTACTTTGATACTAAATACTTTGTTGCAGATATTAAGTCTTTCAGGTGTGGTTGAATTGAAAACTCAACTGCTAATACTTGAGAATATTATTTGACTCCCCTTGTGTCAAATCAATAAATTTGGGTTGAATACTCTACCCTCGAAAACTGTTGCGATCCTCTATACTTGTGGGTTATCAAGACATTTTTCTAGCGCCGTTGCCGGGGAGCATAGCTCTATTCTCTGAGTCACTTGGGATTTATATATATTGATCACTATGAGGAATTTGAAAGATCAAAGAACTAAGATTTTTCCCTCAACTACGAGGGGAGGTAAGGAACTGCCATCTAGCTCTGCACTTGATTATCCTTTTGTTTTGAGTAAACTTGCGACACCTACACCTGATATTGATTCTGATATGTCTCATGTTATTGAAGATGCTGATATGAACATGCCATCATATTATCTGTTTTGGATGTTTAATGGGCTTTAATATGCACTTTTATATTATTTTTGGGACTAACCTATTAACCGAAGGCCCAGTGCAAATTGTTGTTTTTTGCCTACTTCAGTGTTTCGCAGAAAAGGAATATCAAACAGAATCCAAACAGAACGAAACCTTCACGAGGATCTTTCTTGGAAAAAATGAAACCTCGTGGCCTCCTATTTTTTTTCTTGACGTAGGGTCCAAGTCTCCCGGGTCTTGTTCGTTGAGAAAATCACGTTCCCGAAGGTTTCATTTCGTTTGGACTCCGTTTGATATTCCTTTTCTTCGAAACCCTAAAATAGGCCAAAAAAACAGCAATTCTGGGCTGGGCCTCCGGTTAATAGGTTAGTCCCAAAAATAATATAAAAGTGGATAATAAGGCCCAATAACATCCAAAACTGTAGATAAGCCACTAGTGAAACCTATGGCCCCCGGGTCTACTTTACATCATATAAGTTTCCGATCTATAATTCTAGTTTACTATTTATTTTATTTTGCAATGTTTATTTTCCAATCTATACAATAAAAATACCAAAAATATTTATCTTATTATCTTTATCAGCTCACTTTTGCAAGTGGACGTGAAGGGATTGACAACCCCTTTATCGTGTTGGTTGCAAGGTTCTTGATTGTTTGTGCAGGTACTAGGCGACTTGCGTGTAGTCTCCTACTAGATTGATACCTTGGTTCTCAAAAACGGAGGGAAATACTTATGCTACTTTGCTGCATCACCCTTTTCTCTTCAAGGGAAAACCAACACATGCTCAAGAGGTAGCAAGAAGGATTTCTGGCGCCGTTGCCGGGGAGATCTACGCTCAAGTCAAGATATACCAAGTACCCATCACAAACTCTTATCTCTCGCATTACATTATTTTCCATTTGCCTCTCGTTTTCCTCTCCCCCACTTCACCTTTGCCTTTTCTTCTCCCCTTTTCCATTTGCCTCTTTTCGCTTGCTTCTTGTTTGCTTATGTGTTGGATTGATTGTTTGTCACGATGGCTCAAGATAATACTAAATTATGTGACTTTTCCAATACCAACAATAATCATTTTATTAGCACTCCGATTGCTCCTATTACTGATGTTGAATCTTGTGAAATTAATGCTGCTTTGTTGAATCTTGTCATGAAAGATCAATTTTCCGGCCTTCCTAGTGAAGAGGCCGCTACCATCTAAACAACTTTGTTGACTTGTGCAATATGCAAAACAAGAAAGATGTGGATAATGATATTGTTAAATTGAAGCTATTTCCGTTTTCACTTAGAGATCATGCTAAAACTTGGTTTTCTTCTTTGCCTAAAAATAGTATTGATTCATGGAATAACTGCAAAGATGCTTTTATCTCTAAGTATTTTCCTCCCGCTAAGATCATCTCTCTTAGAAATGATATTATGAATTTTAAGCAACTTGATCATGAGCATGTTGCACAAGCTTGGGAAAGGATGAAATTAATGATATGTAATTTCCCTACACATGGTTTGAATTTCTGGATGATTATACAGAATTTTTTTGTTGGATTGAATTTTGCTTCTAGAAATCTTTTAGATTCGGCCACGGGAGGCATTTTGTCGGTGCACAAAAGGAGGGGTCCTTTTTTGTACCCCTTTACTTGTGCGCGGGCAGTTGAAGCCGCGCCTGCGGCCACACCTTGCGGAGCAGAGGAAGGAAGCAAAGCCACAAGACAAAGAAAGCAACGCCAGGCCAGAAACACGAAGAGCAGAAGGGCGAGGTGAGCTCCCCCGGCAAGGCCCTTGCCGGGACGGCCTCCACAGCCCTGGCAAGAACCTTGCCGGGGCAACTTGCCCAACACCAGCAGAGCAGCCACCCTTGAGCCCAAGAGTTCCAACACCATCAACCACTTTGGAATCGAGGCTCGGGACGCACCTCCATGGTGGCATGCAGATCTTTGTGGAGAATAGAAGCACACAAGACTAGATGATAACCAGAAGACGACGATCCTCGGCAAGATCCTTGCCAAGGATACCCACAAGACCCCTGGCAAGACCCTTGCCGGGGACGACCACGACGCCACGGCAAGACCCTTGCCGGGGCCCCGGGAAGACTCTTGCCAAAGACATCCGCGGTGCCGCAGCCAGGCCCATGTCTGCCAAGACTCCACCGCCATTCCCATGCAGCTGCCAGCCCACCAGCTAGGCAGGCACCTGCGTGGCGACGTGTGGCCTCTAGGCCAACTCGGCAAGCACCTGCGTGGTGGCATGAAGATCTTTGTGAATACTCTGCCACCACACCAACTCAGCAGCTAGCCAGCATGGTGCTACACATGCCTCGTCAGTGCGGACGCGCGTCGAAGCCAGGCGAGGCGGCGACAGCTGGGACGAGCTTCCTTGCTGTCCCCGATAAAGCAAGAAGGGCACGTCGGCAGTGCATTAAATGTGTTTTTTCCTACGGTGCCAGGAGATAGACTCGACTACTATATAGCTTTCCACCTCATGTGTGCCACTGTGGCAGCCCCTTTGGCTATAAAAGGAGGCCTGCGGCGTACTGAGAGAGGATTCAATTTTTTTGGACCCTGCACGCCTTGTAGCTAGTCCAAGAACACCAAATAAACACAAACCAGCAGGAGTAGGGTATTACGCATCACTTGCGGCCCGAACCTGGATAATCCCCCTGTGTTGATCTCTCAATCCCGCTCTTTCCACAGCTCCGTGCCCGCCAACCATAGCAAAAAGGGATTCCTCGTGATCCCGTAGGTGTCGTTTCCCCAACATCTTTGGCGCTCCAGGTAGGGGGCGCAAGCTGTGGAAATCTGGTTTGAAGATTAGCACACCGACTTCATCATCACCATGGCTCCCAAGAGAAAGGGGATCACGATGATCGGCTCGTCCGTGGCTGGCCCGTCCGCGCCAGCGCGATCAGACAGCCGGGTGCCCGCGGATGGGGCCGGAGACGTGGCTCGCAAACATCCACGACATTCTAGCAATCGGAGCCAGGAGAGCGGCGTCGTCCGAGTCTGACATTATGACCCACGCGCCGCTGGCTCCGGGGGCAGGGCCGTGCTACCCACGGGCAGCACGGCAACCTCTACGGCACCCCAGCTGGCACCCGCGCTGCACGCTTCCCAGGCCATGCACGATAAGCGACACCGTGATGCCGCAGCCACCAAGCACCTCCGCGGAAAGAGCCCTATGCGCCACTCGCATGACGAACCAGGCCAGCGTGCGCGCTCAGACACCGGTGCAGGTGGCACGCGACCGGAGACCGTGACAGAGCCCCTTCTAACCTGGTTAGAAGTTGGAGCATGTCACGGTCTATGCCGATCTCGCCGCTGCCTACGTCAGCAGAAGCGCTGGCGCGTGTGCAGCTGCTCCTCGACTTCCCCCCCCCCCCCCCCCACTGTGGAGAAGCTCGACGAATGGAGAGCCACCATCCGAAGCCTTGTCAGCTTCGCCAACAAAGACGAGCCCCTCCTAGTGGGACCCTCACACTGGCTATGCTACGACCACGGTGCACTCCCCCCCCCCCCCCCCCCCCCCCCCCCCACCCCCCCCCCCCCCCCCCCCCCCCCCCGCGGCCGCGACAACAGCCGCCGGCCTGTTGACCCGACGTCGGTGACAACATTTTTCCACCGTGTCGTCCGACCCGCGAACCCGCCGTGACCAACATCAAGTACTTCGGGAACGGGCCGAGGAAGACGCTCGAACTACCATTGAACGATGACGGGAGACGCACCATCAGTCAGATCGGCGTGCGAGGCCTACTATGGACCACCCGGCGCCGGGGGGCCCCAGCGACGTGCCTTACGAGGTGGGTTGTCCAGCCTTTACCCGAGAGCTATGATAGTTCTAGTGGCCCTCCCACTACACGTTCAAGCCTGATGTTGGCGAGAAGTACAATGAGAAGATTCACCCATCGGAGTTCCTCAGCATCTACACCATCGCAATGCAAGGTGTCGGAGCTCACGATGTTAAGGTGCTTGCCAATAACTTCCCATTGGCACTCAAACCCAACGTCATGTCGTGGTTGATGTGCTTGCCAGTGGATTCCATTTCTTCTTGGTCACTTTGTGTCATGAGTTTGTTGGAGCCTTCATTGGAGGCCACCAAGCTCATGGCCAGGAAAGCGATTTGCACATCATCCCCCAAAAAGAAGGAGAAAGTCTACGCAAGTACATATAGAGGTTCAGCCGAGTGCAGTACAACATACCAGATGTTCACCCCGCCGCAGTTATCAGCGCATTCCATCCACTACAAAAAAAAGACACATCCATAACATTTTGGGCCGAACGAATTTTTTTTCTGTCATACATATGACACTTCTATGACGATAATTGTGACAAAACCCGGTATCATCATAGATGTTGTGGGCTCCTACTTCTATGACAAAAAATCATGACAGAAAATGGGCTTTTTGTCCTGGGCGGGCCGGAGACGCAGCTGCATGACATTCTTTGGGCCGTCCATGACGGAAAAAACCGTGGTAGAAGCGAGGGCGAGGAAAATTTCGGGGAGTTCCTGGTTACGGTGGGAGGTCGGGGGCCGAGCGATGCGCGCTTCTCTCGTACACATACGCGCGTGTGTGCAAGGCGTTGGCTCTAAGTGAACCCGAGCAAGGCGTTGGGCTCTAACTAAACCCGAGCGATTGCACTGCAGGCTACGTGTTACTAAACCCGAGCGATCGATCGATGGCTGTTAACTGAACCTGATCGAGCGATTCCTTCGCTACTGCTGCTAACTGAAGCCGATCGATGCTGCCTCTGGATGAACAGTGAGCGTTGCAGGGGGGGTTGGATGAACAGTTCCCGGTGGGGGTGGATGAACAGGACCCCGTGGTGTTGCCTCTGGATGAACAGGACCCCGATTGATCGAGCCGGTTGGGGCTGGATGAACAGGACCCCGTGGAGGGCCGGATGAACAGGACCACCCTGTGGAGGGCAGGATGAACAGTAGACGGTGGAGGGAAGGATGAACAGTAGCCCGTGGAGGGGTGGTTGAACAGGATCCCGTGGAGAGGGCTGGTTGAACAGTAGCCGGTGGAGTAGCGCGTGCTGGAGGCTGGATGAACAGGAGCCCGTGGATGAACAGTCGCAGGCGGAGGCTGGAGGAGGTCGACGGTGGATGAACAGTAGCTCGTGGAGGCCAGAGGGGGTCGACGGTGGAGATGAACAGTATCCCGTGGAGTCCCGTTTTGCGGTACGCCACACCCCTCCCGATGAGCAGGACCCCCGTTTCGACCGTAGCGCTCCAACACAAGTCCGTTTCGTCCGTTTTGCGGTACGCCACACCCCTCCCAATAATCAGGACCCCCGTTTCGACCGTAGGAGGTCCGTTTCCTCCGTTTTGCGGTACGCCAGACCCCTCCCGGTGAATAGAATCCCGTTTCGAACGTGGCCGGTCGAACACAAGGCCGTTTCCTCCATTCTGCGGTATGCCAGGCCTCGTTTCCATCGCATGTTCCATCCAAGCCCTCCCGATGAACACGATGCATTCCGTTGCCTCCCCATGAACACGACGCATTCCGTTGCCTCCCCATGATCACGACGCATTCCGTTGCCTCCCCATGAACACGACGACGACGTTGTTTCTCTGTGCCGAGCCAGGCATGTACACGAGCCCTGGCCGTATGTATGCACGAGTAGGCGTTCGAGACCCCGCCCGTATGTACACATACGTGGCCGTATTTTCTTTCTTGCACCCTGGCCGCTGTATGTACGTGTACATGCTACGTGCGTGCCTCTACTACGACACGTGCGTTCCTCTACATCGACCAGTATATATGTACGCACACATTCGCGACCAGAGTGACAACGCTACGTACACTTCGACCAGGTGGGTCCCGACTGTCAGGCACTTCCTTGCGTGCGAATATGTAGCTGGTGGGTCCCAGCAGTCTGGGGCAAACATTTTTTCACGAAATACGGTGGCCTGTCCGGTGGGTCCTCGCTGTCAGGTGGAGGAATAATTATTTTGCGCGTAATAATGAGGCACTTCCTTGCTGCGGTCGTGGACCCAGCTGTCAGCGTCTCCACGTACAGTACTCTTCCGATGGAAGTCGGTCGTTGACCACATTGACCACGCCGCGCCAAGAGCACCACGTCGGTGGACGACGGCGAGGCCTAGGAAGGGGACGACGCGGAGCCGGGGAAGACGCGGCAACGGAAGCCCGCGCGGAGAGGAGTAGGAGGGTTCACTGGTTCAGCTGCGGTGTGAGCTTGCCGTCGTTGCAGGGCTTGGCCAGCGGTGGGAATAGTAGGGGGCGATGAGGCCTCCGCGGCAGCACAGCCGGCCACGGGAGGCAGGAGCATGCGGCACGACCGGCGCTGCTTTGGGCGGCTGGAGCAAGAAGACCAGAGGTTGAAGAAGCACTACGGCCGTTGGATGGACATCATACGGTCACCGGAGCTAGAATCGTTCATATTGACTAAGTTGACAAAGCCCTTCATCCCCGTCAACTTAGTAGGCCCACAAGTCAACCTCCCACCAAGGTGGGTCCCAGCTAGCCGGGGGAGTATTCATTTTTTTGTGCGTAATAAGGAGGCACTTCCGGTGGGTCCGAGCTGACAGCGGGGGGAACGTTTTTTGTGAAATACGGTGGCCCGTCCGGTGGGTCCCAGCAGTCAGGGGGAAACAATTTTTTTCGCAAAATACTGGTGGCCTGTCTGGTGGGTCCCCACTGTCAGCTGGAGCAAGAAGATCAGAGATTGAAGAAACACGACGGCCGTTGGATTGACATCCAACAGTTATGTCTGCTAGAATCGTTTGTTGACATATATAATAACTAAAAAAATCTTGCATACGCGTCAACTAAACAGGCCCACAAGTCAGACCACTCCCTCTTTTTTTAATAATTTATGTATAGCTCATGGCAACTTCTTATGCAATTTATTGCAGTCGTTTTTTTTGGTTGGCCAGGGCCAATTTCGCATATTTCTGTGGGTTCCAAACTATTTTTAATACCGAAATGTACAGCCAGATTTAAAGTACTTTGAAGATATATTTAAATTAGGTTAATGCCCAGTGAAATAGGAATCTGAAAATGTAATAAAATTCAGACATTATAAAGTAATTGCCAATTTGTCATCTGTTTTTATATTTACAACCCATTTCATATTACTTTCAAGATTTGCAGGCGTCTTGAAAGAGTTGCAGCCCATCAGGGCGTAGAAAAATAAGTAGGCCTGGATTGGGTATTCTTCAGAAAAAATAAACTGCGCTCATTTTCACAAAGAAAAAATAGCTAGGCTGGTCACATGGTGAACATAAAATAGCAGCCTGGGCTAGATGGGCCACAGCCCAGTTCAAACCCTGCTCCGTCTCAACAATACCAAACAAAAAAATACTGCTCGAGTAGCTACGTCCCAGGTGTCAGCCGATCTTGTGACATTCTCTTGTCTATTGACTATATACGCTCACAATGTCGTGGGTCCCAGATGTCAGGAAAACACTAGGAGGAAGCATTTTATTTTTCCATAAGCTGACGTGGTGGGCCCCTACTATCATCCTCTCCACGTACTTCTGCCGATTCCTGTTGTTTGTTGATCATGTTGACAACGCGAGTGGGCGACGCCGCGGCGAGCGCACCAAAGCGCGCGGAGGACGTCGGTGTTAACGATTTAGGAGACGGTGGGGCGGCGATGCGTGTGCTGAGGCGCAGCCAGCCGTGGGAGGCGGAAGCAGGCGGCCCCGCCGGCGCTGGTTTGGTTTTGGCGGCTGGAGGAAGACAGGACTGAAGAAACACGACAGACTGTAAAAGCAGCAGGAGTACTTAACAACCTTAACTGAAACCAGTAGGGGCACTTAACAACCAAAGCTGAAAGCAGTATGAGTACTTATACAGGTTCAACCGTACAAAGCACGCCTCGAACAGTGCTACTTTGCCTACAGTTAAGCAAAAGGGTGAGGCCGCCAAGCCCCAGGAAAAGGCCCAGGCGCCACCCCACGCATCCACAACCTTCTGAAAGCGGCTTCATCTCGCAACATGGTCAATAAACATGATATTCGCTTTAGAGCCATGGAAAAGCATGAACATAATCTTCTGTCCTATTCTCCAAGATGGACGGGCCTTCATTATTTGAGACCACCCATGAATAAGTATCTTTTCACCTCCAAGGGGAATTGAGTAGGTCGACATAAACATCATGTTGTGACAAAGCGCAAGTCTGACCCGACCATGGTCAGGCATCTGTATAGGAACAATAGAACTCGGCAATTCCTGTTTCAAGAAGATCACAGCTGCAAAACTGTGTATAAGCAATAGTTTATGAACAACATATATAACAGAAAACAGCTCACACCATAAGTTTCTCGACACAGTTGGACCTGTTCAACGAGTGCAGCAGTGGCACACATATCCCACGTGGCCTTCCACTATTGAAATGCCCCACAAGGACCTCAAGACGATCAATAAAGTGTAGGAACTTGTGGATGTCAATCCAGTCAACTTCAGTGCCATTAGTAACAGCCGAGTTATTACAGAGTAACAAACGAGCAGACTGCTTAACTCTGAAAAAACCTACACGTGCCACCAATTATAAGAAAATATTAGTTAGAAGTAGCATCTTCGTGAGAGATTCATTGCTACTTTAAAGTTAAATTGTGATTAGTTAGACAGAATAGGTGGATTAAGAAGTAATCGAGGCAACAAGCAAGAACGAGATACAAAACTAACATGGATGAACAATTGGAACGACGTCGGGGTGGAAGATCGTAGCAAAGATGAGACCAGGTTCTGCTATTTCCATCAACATTCGTGCGCCAACTTTCAGTCCATAACACTTGAGAAAGTTTATCCAAGTTCGGCCATAAAAAAGCAGCGATCTTCTTGGTTCATGAACACAACTTGGAACTTATATCCATGGCTTGTCTTCACTGTGACCATTAAACTAGTGTATTCACTTATTGCAAGGCCGAGCATCTTGAGTACATGTGTTCTGGCAGAGCAAATAATACACTGCAGGAAAAATAATATGAGAACACAGCATGTTCAAAAAACCCCCACCCTCCCGGATAGAAAAGAGGATTCTAGGAACATACTGTGCGCGTTTCAAAATTCTGTGTTAGGATGAGAAGGAACAAGTGTGGCGTCTCACCGAGGGCGCAGAAACCTATAGGGCACTCGCACTTTGGGAACTGCAAATGAAACACACTAGATTCAGTAGGAAGAAAAATGCATCAACGGCGGCGGCTGCCATCCTAGGATTACATGCGACCAAGGGACTTGGGTTTATCGGGGATGGATGAAAAATTCT
Source organism: Triticum urartu (assembly GCF_003073215.2). Taxonomy (NCBI): domain Eukaryota; kingdom Viridiplantae; phylum Streptophyta; class Magnoliopsida; order Poales; family Poaceae; genus Triticum; species Triticum urartu. The sequence goes on along the minus strand of NC_053028.1, from coordinate 548,817,325 downwards.
TACCTGGTTCTCCATGAGAAAACCCTATGCAATCACCCAGAGGGGTTTTTCTCTGAACAAGCAGACGAGGGAGAAGGGGATTCAGGCCCAGTGAAATATTGTCGCTTCATCCGTCCAGCTTACTGCTAAAGCTGGAAAGGGGGGTTGTGATTTGACGACTCATTGGGCATTACTGCGGCGCTACGACCGGGGTGTGTCTACCGTGAAGTTGTGCACTCTAATTTGTGCATATGGCACGTGGACCCCGTTGCTGGTTGCCCCACATATCAGCGAAAGGAAGTAGAAAGACAGGAGTAACTAGTTACACATAAATATATTTTTTGACAGAGAGATACTCCCTCTGTAAAGAAATATACAAATCTTTTATATCACAGGCTCACCTTACCGAGAAATATACTCCCTCTGCAACGCACGGGCATTATGGGGGTTCAGCTGAGAATATAATACTCAGATAGGCTCACGGTTCTGGACTTTGGGCCGCAGGCCGACCCTGCATGTTTGGGGGCCCATGTGTTCTACCTCAGCGCTTTTCATATTGCAAGAGATCGGTACGGCGCTGGTTTTAGATGCTGTCGCAAGGCGAATACAAAAAATTGAATAAAGCACGACAGCTGTTGGAATGAAATCGAACGACAGTTCCTAACCAGCAATCAGAGTTGCAATTCTATCAACGATATACCATGTGATAAATAATACTGTCGTACTACTTATACACACAGGACACTTGTTTCACCATGCCAGATTATTACATCAAAATCTCTTGGAGGATAGATCAGTTCGGCAGTTGCGTGCTGCTACTGAAGAATTTCAAAGTTGATTTGGACCAGCTCTCCTTGCCGAGAAAGTTCGATTTTGACATCATCCCCTACCGCAAGATATGATTTATATTTGAACCTACCATCATTTAGCATCAATCATCATGCGACTATCCTTTGTACTTACGGTATATTGAGCAGGTTCATTCACACCAAGGCTGCGCATGGTAAGAGAAACTTGGCCGCGGTCGCCCGGATTGTTGAACGACTCCCTCGTTGCTCTAGAAATTCTTTGTTTGCAAACAAGAATACATACCCAAACAGTTAGATCAACACAGTGAATCATGTGAAACAACATGGAAAGAAAAAAGAACGAAGCACTTGGGCAGCCAATGCTTACCAAGAAGGTGGACATGTCGGTTTTTGTAAGGACTTTGGTATATGAAGGGCGAACTGCAGCCCAGTCTGTTGCCGGTGCAACTGCACAGGCCGGAGCAGATGCAAGTGCAAGTGTTGGTGCAGGTGCCGAAGCCGCTGCTGCTGCCGGAGATGGTGCTCCTTCTAGAACTGGTGCCGGTGTTGATGCCCGATCCTCCGGTAGATCAGACTGATCCACCGACGCGGTCGGTGCCCAATCCTCAGCTGGATCAGACTGAGCTGCTGCCGCTGTCAGTGCTAGAGCAACTGCCGGTGCTCGATCTGTGCGAGACAGCGGCGATCGTGTCTGGTCTGCTATGATCAGCTTTCTAACTTGACTAGGATCCGTGACCGTGATCCAGTCTTTTTCTTCATTTCTTTTAAACACGAGAAGGACTAATTGTGGCGTTTTTGTTAAACCAAGCTGCAGTTCATCATAGGGATTCAGCTTGTACTCAGACAACAGACTGATCCAATTTTTCTAGTAATATAAGTGATGGAAAGTGCCTTCGTTACTGACACGACATAAGAAGTGAAACCTGCAAAAATAGCCATCGTAGAGCAAACCAAACGGTTTATTCTGTGATGAATGTCACATGGCAAAACCTGCATAGTAAAATTGCAGGAAAAGAAAGAAAACATGACATTAAATCAATAAGATTTAGATGGTAAATCAATAAGATTTACTTGATGTGACACGAGTGAATCCTTACCAGGAAATCACTATGTTGAAGTACTAAACAGAAGATTGATCGTCCAACTACGCGTGGCATGCAGGGGCCCCGCCTACTCCCACAAGCAGGACAGTCCAAAGGTCATGACAAATCATATGGATCGAACATCCATGGGGCTAGAAATCCTGGTGGGTGCGATAAACCCTGCAATGCATACAGATATTGGAGTGTAACCATAATTGATAGACCGTCCTAAAAAAATATGAAATGGATACTTCAAAATATACAGACTGAATTGAGTGGACAGACATTAACATAGACCGTTCTTAGGACTGACCACACACCAAAAGCGGCAGTACTAATAAACAATACAGGGTTCACAAACACAAATCAAGTACTGAACAATAGTACTTACTACAGACAAGCAAAGTTGCACTAACTAAACTCTGCAGACTATTTTTTGCCACCGACCTACGGGATGAACCCCGCATAACTGACTAGGCCATGGACTTCGTGTGAGATGTCTACATGCACCATCACCATCTTGTCAACCTTGGAGAACCTAATAGAGTGGTCTTTCCACTCATAAACATGATGATGAAGACATGCCGCATCAGATTTGTTGGGAAGCTTTACAAGAACCACACCCTTCATAATCGAAGGCACAACCAGGAAATTGTTGTGGTCAAGTACAGCCTCGAGAACACGCCTGAAAACAAAGCTATAGGAAAACACTAGTTCAGGACACGTGGCCACAAGGACACAGCAGCTGGATAGTTCAGCAATAGAACTCATCATCAGGTCTTCCAGTTCACACGACATGACTTTGAGAACTTCATCTCCACCGCGGACCTGGTTCTAATTCAAACAGAAACCATATTTTATTACTACCTCCGTTCAGAAATATAAGATGATTTTTGATATTATACTCCATATATGACTACATATACGCACAGAAATGAGTAAACAAAGACACTAGAACATGTCTTCAAAGGCATGAGAGCAGAGGGATTACATGCAATATCCATAACACAAGTTACTGAGGTAAATATGCCCTCTTAAAAGGTAGCATTGATGTTCATAAAGTACTCCCTCCGTCCCAAAATTCTTGTCTTAATTTGTCTAGATACGGATGTATCAAGTCACATTTTAGTATTAGATACATCCATATATAGCCAAATCTAAGACAAGAAATTTGGGACAGAGGGAGTAGTTGAAAGTAATCTATAAGAAATCAGTGTCAACCTCTCGCATGTTTTGGTCAAAAGAGGAATTTAGAACCGTCATTTGGCACACAAAAATCACATGCAAGATCACCCAGAAAGTTGTGCTACTAGTACTAGTACTGCGTGTTAGATGAAAAAACACGATCAAGATTGAGAAAAAGATCGTCAAGAAGAGATATTACCTGGACTTGCTTAATGAGGGATCCCAGAGAGGGGGGCTTGGACAGTGCGATGGCTTTGAGCTTGTCTGCGGTAGTCTCGGCAGGGTGCTTGCGCTTCTTCGTACCATGAGCCTCGATGGTTTTGGCCGGAGCCATAGACATCATTTCGGCCGGTGCTCCAGCGTCCATCAAGAAACTGTCAAATAGAAATAAAAGAAAAGAAACCATAATCACAAACCCAAAAGAAGAAAAGAGAGGGAGTTATAGGATCAGTCTCAGGGTTGCAAGGCCGGGCCTTGGCCAGAATGAACACCATTGATGCGCTCACCTTTCCTTCTTTAGGAGAGAAGAAGAATGGCAGAAGCAGGTCGGGGTTTTCTTGAAGAAATGAGGAACAAGATGAGGCAGAAGCGAGGGTCGGGTAGAGAGGAAGCTGAGAGAGAAGAGTGAAATGATGGTTGCTTCGTCCGTCCAACTTACTGCTGGAAAGGAGGGGGTTTTGCGATTTGACGGCTCATTGGGCATTACTGCGGCGCTTCGATCGGGGTAGTCTACCGTCAGTCTACTACGAAGTAATTTAGTGCATGGCTGGTGGAACTCGATGCTGGCTGTCCCACACGTCGGCGAAAGTGAGTAATTTAGTGCATGGCTGGAGGAGGTTCCGCACGGTAGAGCGTGTCCACTGTTTTTCAGAAGAAAAAAAAATGATTACAGCAAGCGTTTCCACTCTTACGATGGAGGAGTGCGAAACACGGCAACCACTTGAACATACACAGTGCTCCTACTACTAGGCATGTGCAGTGGTTCATACGTCAGTACTACACAATCTTGTTGCTAGTGTAGTAAGATATGACGATAACAAATGATGTTGTGCACATGTCAACTACTCCTATATGTAACATAGTACCGCTCTTTTGACTGTCCGGTCGAGAATGAACGGTGAGATCAATGTTAACAAAACTAGGTCCATAGCGCACGGAGAGTACGGTGCTACAGTACTCTACGAAACATGAACCATATGAAGCACGAATAGTGTTGGCAGGGTGTATGAAGGGTGCACGGGTTTTGGTGTTTGGCAGAGTGCATGAAGGGTGCATGAGTCCACACTAGTAGGTTGACAAAAGTACACGAAGAGGAAACAACTATATTGAGATGAGAATGCAACCAAACACACCCACACGCTTTGTGGAACAGTGATTGATCTGCACCGTCTAAGTTTGATCCAACGGTCATGTTGCGCCGAGACATGCACATGCCCATGCAGAGGGCGCCTAAACACCACTGAAGTCCCTCTGCTTCTCGAGGCGCATGATGTTGGTGATGTAGGGTGCAACCGCCCGCAGAGCCCGCTCCCAGTCGACGGGAGCCCGCTCGTCAAAGACAGCGTCCAATGGCACGAATGGATTCCAGTGACGGAACCCTGAAAGGATTCGCCCGGCAACGACGACGGCAGCCCACAACCCCTCCTTGTCCAGCTCAGCCCCCACCATCACGCGGAGACGGCTCAACTCCTCGGAGATATAGGTGAAGAAGGAGACTAGGTTAGGAAGCCGCAGCTCGTTGAAGTCGACCGGGTGGTCGAACGGGTTTAGCCCGACGGCCGGCATCGTCGCGCTGGCATGACGGTAGGCATCGCGCAGCCGCAACACGTGCGTGGCAACTCGGTTCACCAAGTGGCTGAGGTGATCCTGGACCTCGTCACGATCGGCCCGCTCTCGCTCCAGCCGGCTCCCCTGACGGGCTATCGTATCTCAAGCTTTCTGCAGGAACGCCGCCGACGCCTTGAGCATCTTTGTGGTGGACGCCTGCCGCTTTTGAAGCTCTGTGAACTTCCGCACATAACGGAGGAGCATGGCACTCCTCTCCTGCTTGAGCTCATGGAGCTCCACATCCTTGGCCCTGAGCTCTGCATCCTTGGCATGGAGCTCCTGTATCAGGAGGCTCACCTCGGACTCCGTGATCTGCTGCGCCGCCATGGCACCAGGTAGAAGCAATGGGGAGAGGAAGCAAAGGGGGCGAAACGGCTGAAAGGCAATGCAATCTACGGGAAGGCAGAGGGAGCGGGGAATCTTTTGGTTTTCACCACGGTAAAACACCAGTCGACGACTTCTCACATCAGGGAGCAGTGGGTACAGGCGGAGTCATCGTGACTAATTGCTGCCGCGCCTGCTCCCGTCAATCAAAAAATAAAAAATCCTGCCGCGCCTGCTCCCGTCAATCAAAAAATTAAAAATCCTGCCGCACCCAAACACCAGAGCAACGCCGCGGTGGATATTTAAATTTACCTGCCGGCAAGTAGACAAAAAAAGGGGTGAAAAACAAATGTGGCGGCGGCCTAGATAATCGGTCGAACTAGCCCAACTAGCTAGCCACCGTGCTTCACTGATGTAATTGGCGGGAAAGGTGGTCTTTCGTGATTTGACGACCCTCATTTACTTGCTTCGGCGCTACGACCGAGGAGGACCCAGAAAACGCGCGGTAGGGCGTCCCACATCAGGAAGAATATATGCGTGCACCACCCGGGAGGACCCCGAAACCGCGCGGTAGGGTGTGCCACGTCTCAGCACAGAGGAAAAATGTGTGTGTAAAAATATACTGTATCAGACGTAGTACCTATGGTTCGACCTCGGGACCCAGCCAGTCGGTTGAAAACACCCCACTAGCCACACAGCTTCATCATGCAAACGTGGCACGGAGGATAGATGTGGTTAGCTCCTGAAGGAAATATGCCCTAGAGGCAATAATAAAGTTATTATTTATTTCCTTATAATCATGATAAAAGGTTTATTATTCATGCTAGAATTGTATTAACCGGAAACATAATACATGTGTGAATACATAGACAAACAAAGTGTCACTAGTATGCCTCTACTTGACTAGCTCGTTAATCAAAGATGGTTATGTTTCCTAACCATGAACAATGAGTTGTTATTTGATTAACGGGATCACATCATTAAGAGAATGATCTGATTGACATGACCCATTACATTAGCTTAGCACCCGGTCGTTTAGTATGTTGCTATTGCTTTCTTCATGACTTATACATGTTCCTGTAACTATGAGATTATGCAACTCCCGTTTATCGGAGGAACACTTTGGGTACTACCAAACGTCACAATGTAACTGGATGATTATAAAGGAGTACTACAGGTGTCTCCAAAGGTACATGTTGGGTTGGCGTATTTCGAGATTAGGATTTGTCACTCCGATTGTCGGAGAGGTATCTTTGGGGCCCTCTCAGTAATGCACATCACATAAGCCTTGCAAGCATTGCAACTAATGAGTTGGTTGCGGGATGATGTATTACGGAACGAGTAAAGAGACTTGCCGGCAATGAGATTGAACTAGGTATGGGATACCGACGATCGAATCTCGGGCAAGTAACATACCGATGACAAAGGGAACAACGTATGTTGTTATGCAGTCTGACCGATAAAGATCTTCATAGAATATGTAGGAGCCAATATGGGCATCCAGGTCCCGCTATTGGTTATTGACCGGAGACATGTCTCGGTCATGTCTACATTGTTCTCGAACCCGTAGGGTCCGCACGCTTAAGGTTACGATGACAGTTATATTATGAGTTTAGGCATTTTGATGTACCTAAGGTTGTTCGGAGTCCCGGATGTGATCACGGACATGACGAGGAGTCTCGAAATGGTCGAGACGTAAAGATTGATATATTGGAAGCCTATGTTTGGATATCAGAAGTGTTCCGGGTGAAATCGGGATTTTACTGGAGTACCGGGAGGGTTACCGGAACCCCCCGGAGCTAAATGGGCCATGATGGGCCTTAGTGGAAAAGAGAAGAGGCAGCCCTACATGGGCTGCGCGCCTCCCCCTTCCCCTAGTCCTATTAGGACTAGGAGAGGTGGCCGGCCCCCTCTCTCTCTTTTCCCCCTCCGCGAATCCTATTCCAACTAGGATTGGGGGGGAATCCTACTCCCAGAGGAAGTAGGACTCTCCCGGCGCGCCACACCTTGGCCGGCCAGCCTCCCCCCTCTAGTCCTTTATATACTAAGGCAGAGGCACCCCAGAACACACAAGTTGATCCACGTGATCTATTCCTTAGCCGTGTGCGGTGCCCCCAGCCACCATATTCCTCGATAATACTGTAGCGGAGTTTAGGCGAAGCCCTGCTGCTGTAGTGCATCAAGATCGTCACCACGCCGTCGTGCTGACGGAACTCTTCCCCGACACTTTGCTGGATCGGAGTCCGGGGATCGTCATCGAGCTGAACGTGTGCTCGAACTCGGAGGTGCCGTAGTTTCGGTGCTTGATCGGTTGGATCGTGAAGACGTACGACTACTTCCTCTACGTTGTGTCAACGCTTCCGCAGTCGGTCTGCGAGGGTACATAGACAACACTCTCCCCTCTCGTTGCTTTGCATCACCATGATCTTGTGTGTGCATAAGAAATTTTTTAAAATTACTACGAAACCCAACAGTGGTATCAGAGCCTAGGTTTTATGGTTTGATGTTATTTGCACGAGTAGAACACAAGTGAGTTGTGGGTGATATAAGTCATACTGCCTACCAGCATGTCATACTTGGTTCGGCGGTATTGTTTGACGAGATGACCCGGACCAACATTACGCGTACGCTTACGTGAGACCGGTTCCCCCGACGTGCTTTGCACACAGGTGGCTTGCGGGCGACTGTCTCTCCAACTTTAGTTGAACCAAGTGTGGCTACACCCGGTCCTTGCGAAGGTTAAAACAGAGTCTATTTGACAAACTATCGTTGTGGTTTTGATGCGTAGGTGAGATTGGTTCTTGCTTAAGCCCGTAGCAGCCACGTAAAACTTGCAACAACAAAGTAGAGGACGTCTAACTTGTTTTTGCAGGGCATGTTGTGATGTGATATGGTCAAGGCATGATGCTGAATTTTATTGTATGAGATGATCATGTTTTGTAACCGAGTTATCAACAACTGGCAGGAGCCATATGGTTGTCGCTTTATTGTATGCAATGCAATCGCGATGTAATGCTTTACTTTATTACTAAACGGTAGTGATAGTCGTGGAAGCATAAGATTGGCGAGACGACAACGATGCTACGATGGAGATCAAGGTGTCGCACCGGTGACGATGGTGATCATAACGGTGCTTCGGAGATGGAGATCACAAGCACAAGATGATGATGGCCATATCATATCACTTATATTGATTGCATGAGATGTTTATCCTTTTATGCATCTTATCTTGCTTTGATTGACGGTAGCATTATAAGATGATCTCTCACTAAATTATCAAGAAGTGTTCTCCCTGAGTATGCACCGTTGCCAAAGTTCGTCGTGCCCAGACACCACGTGATGATCGGGTGTGATAAGCTCTACGTCCATCTACAATGGGTGCAAGCCAGTTTTGCAGACGCAGAATACTCAGGTTAAACTTGACGAGCCTAGCATATGCAGATATGGCCTCGGAACACGAAGACCGAAAGGTCGAGCGTGAATCATATAGTAGATATGATCAACATAACGATGTTCACCATTGAAAACTACTCCATCTCACATGATGATCGGTTATGGTTTAGTTGATTTGGATCACGTAATCACTTAGAAGATTAGAGGGATGTCTATCTAAGTGGGAGTTCTTAAGTAATTTGATTAATTGAACTTAAACTTATCATGAACGTAGTACCTGATAGTATCTTGCTTGTTTATGTTGATTGTAGATAGATGGCTCGTGCTGTTGTTCCGTTGAATTTTAATGCGTTCCTTGAGAAAGCAAAGTTGAAAGATGATGGTAGCAATTATACGGACTGGGTCCGTAACTTGAGGATTATCCTCATTGCTGCTCAGAAGAATTACGTCCTGGAAGCACCGCTGGGTGCCAGGCCTGCTGCAGGAGCAACACCAGATGTTATGAACGTCTGGCAGAGCAAAGCTGATGACTACTCGATAGTTCAGTGTGCCATGCTTTACGGCTTAGAATCGGGACTTCAACGACGTTTTGAACGTCATGGAGCATATGAGATGTTCCAGGAGTTGAAGTTAATATTTCAAGCAAATGCCCGGATTGAGAGATATGAAGTCTCCAATAAGTTCTATAGCTGCAAGATGGAGGAGAACAGTTCTGTCAGTGAGCATATACTCAAAATGTCTGGGTATAATAATCACTTGATTCAATTGGGAGTTAATCTTCCGGATGATTGCGTCATTGACAGAATTCTCCAATCACTGCCACCAAGCTACAAGAGCTTCGTCATGAATTATAATATGCAAGGGATGAACAAGACTATTCCCGAGCTCTTCACAATGCTGAAAGCTGCGGAGGTAGAAATCAAGAAGGAGCATCAAGTGTTGATGGTTAACAAGACCACTAGTTTCAAGAAAAAGGGCAAAGGGAAGAAGAAGGGGAACTTCAAGAAGAACAGCAAGCAAGTTGCTGCTCAGGAGAAGAAACCCAAGTCTGGACCTAAGCCTGAAACTGAGTGCTTCTACTGCAAGCAGACTGGTCACTGGAAGCGAAACTGCCCCAAGTATTTGGCGGATAAGAAGGATGGCAAGGTGAACAAAGGTATATGTGATATACATGTTATTGATGTGTACCTTACTAGAGCTCGCAGTAGCACCTGGGTATTTGATACTGGTTCTGTTGCTAATATTTGCAACTCGAAACAAGGACTACGGAATAAGCGGGCACTGGCAAAGGACGATGTGACGATGCGCGTGGGAAACGGTTCCAAAGTCGATGTGATCGCGGTCGGCACGCTACCTCTACATCTACCTTCGAGATTAATATTAGACCTAAATAATTGTTATTTGGTGCCAGCGTTGAGCATGAACATTATATCTGGATCTTGTTTGATGCGAGACGGTTATTCATTTAAATCAGAGAATAATGGTTGTTCTATTTATATGAGTAATATCTTTATGGTCATGCACCTTTGAAGAGTGGTCTATTTTTGATGAATCTCGATAGTAGTGATACACATATTCATAATGTTGAAGCCAAAAGATGCAGAGTTGATAATGAAAGTGCAACTTATTTGTGGCACTGTCGTTTAGGTCATATCGGTGTAAAGCGCATGAAGAAACTCCATACTGATGGATTTTTGGAACCACTTGATTATGAATCACTTGGTACTTGCGAACCGTGCCTCATGGGCAAGATGACTAAAACACCGTTCTCCGGTACTATGGAGAGAGCAACAGATTTGTTGGAAATCATACATACCGATGTATGTGGTCTGATGAATATTGAGGCTCGTGGCGGATATTGTTATTTTCTCACCTTCACAGATGACTTAAGCAGATATGGGTATATCTACTTAATGAAACATAAGTCTAAAACATTTGAAAAGTTCAAAGAATTTCAGAGTGAAGTTGAAAATCATCGTAACAAGAAAATAAAGTTTCTACGATCTGATCGTGGAGGAGAATATTTGAGTTATGAGTTTGGTGTACATTTGAAAAATTGTGGAATAGTTTCGCAACTCACGCCACCCGGAACACCACAGCATAATGGTGTGTCTGAACGTCGTAATCGTACTTTACTAGATATGGTGCGATCTATGATGTCTCTTACTGATTTACCGCTATCGTTTTGGGGTTATGCTTTAGAGACGGCCGCATTCACGTTAAATAGGGCACCATCAAAATCCGTTGAGACGACGCCTTATGAACTGTGGTTTGGCAAGAAACCAAAGTTGTCGTTTCTTAAAGTTTGGGGCTGCGATGCTTATGTGAAAAAGCTTCAACCTGATAAGCTCGAACCCAGATCGGAGAAATGTGTCTTCATAGGATACCCAAAGGAGACTGTTGGGTACACCTTCTATCATAGATCCGAAGGCAAGACATTCGTTGCTAATAATGGATCCTTTCTAGAGAAGGAGTTTCTCTCGAAAGAAGTGATTGGGAGGAAAGTAGAACTTGACGAGGTAACTGTACCTTCTCCTTTATTGGAAAGTAGTACATCACAGAAAACTGTTTCTGCGACACCTACACCAATAAGCGAGGAAGCTAATGATGATGGTCATGAAACTTTAGATCAAGATACTACTGAACCTCGTAGATCAACCAGAGTAAGATCCGCGCCAGAGTGGTACGATAATCCTGTTCTGGAAATCATGCTACTAGATCATGATGAACCTACGAACTATGAAGAAGCGATGGTGAGCCCAGATTCCGCAAAGTGGCTTGAAGCCATGAAATCTGCGACGGGATCCATGTATGAGAACAAAGTATGGACTTTGGTTGACTTGCCCGATGATCGGCAAGCAATTGAGAATAAATGGATCTTCAAGAAGAAGACTGACGCTGATGGTAATGTTACTGTCTACAAAGCTCGACTTGTCGTGAAAGGTTTTCGGCAAAGTTCAAGGGATTGACTACGATGAGACCTTCTCACCCGTAGCGATGCTTAAGTCCGTCCGAATCATGTTAGCAATTGCCGCATTTTATGATTATGAAATTTGGCAAATGGATGTCAAAACTGTATTCCTGAATGGATTTCTGGAAGAAGAGTTGTATATGATGCAACCAGAAGGTTTTGTCGATCTAAAAGGAGCTAACAAAGTGTGCAAGCTCCAGCGATCCATTTATGGACTGGTGCAAGCCTCTCGGAGTTGGAATAAATGCTTTGATAGTGTGATCAAAGCATTTGGTTTTATACAGACTTTCGGAGAAGCCTGTGTTTACAAGAAAGTGAGTGGGAGCTCTATAGCATTTCTGATATTATATGTGGATGACATATTACTAATTGGAAATGATATAGAATTTCTGGATAGCATAAAGGGATACTTGAATAAGAGTTTTTCAATGAAAGACCTTGGTGAAGCTGCTTACATATTAGGCATAAAGATCTATAGAGATAGATCAAAACGCTTAATTGGACTTTCACAAACAACATACCTTGACAAAATTTTGAAGAAGTTCAAAATGGATCAAGCAAACAAAGGATTCTTGCCTGTGTTACAAGGTGTGAAATTGAGTAAGACTCAATGCCCGACCACTGCAGAAGATAGAGAGAATATGAAAGATGTTCCCTATGCATCAGCTATAGGATCTATCATGTATGCAATGCTATGTACCAGACCTGATGTGTGCCTTGCTATAAGTCTAGCAGGGAGGTACCAAAGTAATCCAGGAGTGGATCACTAGACAGCGGTCAAGAACATCTTGAAATACCTGAAAAGGACTAAGGATATGTTTCTCGTATATGGAGGTGACAAAGAGCTCGTCATAAATGGTTACGTTGATGCAAGCTTTGACACTGATCCGGACGATTCTAAATCGCAAACCGGATACGTGTTTACATTAAACGGTGGAGCTGTCAGTTGGTGCAGTTCTAAACAAAGCGTCGTAGCGGGATCTACATGTGAAGCGGAATACATAGCTGTTTCGGAAGCAGTGAACGAAGGAGTCTGGATGAAGGAGTTCATATCCGATCTAGGTGTCATACCTAGTGCATCGGGTCCAATGAAAATCTTTTGTGACAATACTGGTGCAATTGCCTTGGCAAAGGAATCCAGATTTCACAAGAGAACCAAGCACATCAAGAGACGCTTCAATTCCATCCGGGATCTAGTCCAGGTGGGAGACATAGAGATTTGCAAGATACATACGGATCTGAATGTTGCAGACCCGTTGACTAAGCCTCTACCATGAGCAAAACATGATCAGCACCAAGGCTCCATGGGTGTTAGAATCATTACGGTGTAATCTAGATTATTGACTCTAGTGCAAGTGGGAGACTGAAGGAAATATACCCTAGAGGCAATAATAAAGTTATTATTTATTTCCTTATAATCATGATAAAAGGTTTATTATTCATGCTAGAATTGTATTAACCGGAAACATAATACATGTGTGAATACATAGACAAACAAAGTGTCACTAGTATGCCTCTACTTGACTAGCTCGTTAATCAAAGATGGTTATGTTTCCTAACCATGAACAATGAGTTGTTATTTGATTAATGGGATCACATCATTAAGAGAATGATCTGATTGACATGACCCATTCCATTAGCTTAGCACCCGATCGTTTAGTATGTTGCTATTGCTTTCTTCATGACTTATACATGTTCCTGTAACTATGAGATTATGCAACTCCCGTTTACCGGAGGAACACTTTGGGTACTACCAAACGTCACAACGTAACTGGGTGATTATAAAGGAGTACTACAGGTGTCTCCAAAGGTACATGTTGGGTTGGCGTATTTCGAGATTAGGATTTGTCACTCCGATTGTCGGAGAGGTATCTCTGGGGCCCTCTCGGTAATGCACATCACATAAGCCTTGCAAGCATTGCAACTAATGAGTTGGTTGCGGGATGATGTATTACGGAACGAGTAAAGAGACTTGCCGGCAACGAGATTGAACTAGGTATGGGATACCGACGATCGAATCTCGGGCAAGTAACATACCGATGACAAAGGGAACAACGTATGTTGTTATGCGGTTTGACCGATAAAGATCTTCGTAGAATATGTAGGAGCCAATATGGGCATCCAGGTCCCGCTATTGGTTATTGACCGGAGACATGTCTCGGTCATGTCTACATTGTTCTCGAACCCGTAGGGTCCGCACGCTTAAGGTTACGATGACAGTTATATTATGAGTTTAGGCATTTTGATGTACCGAAGGTTGTTCGGAGTCCCGGATGTGATCACGGACATGACGAGGAGTCTCGAAATGGTCGAGACATAAAGATTGATATATTGGAAGCCTATGTTTGGATATCGGAAGTGTTCCGGGTGAAATCGGGATTTTACCGGAGTACCGGGAGGGTTACCGGAACCCCCCGGGAGCTAAATGGGCCATGATGGGCCTTAGTGGAAAAGAGAAGAGGCAGCCCTACATGGGCTGCGCGCCTCCCCCTTCCCCTAGTCCTATTAGGACTAGGAGAGGTGGTCGGCCCCCACTCTCTCTTTTCCCCCTCCGCGAATCCTATTCCAACTAGGATTGGGGGGAGGGGGAATCCTACTCCTAGAGGAAGTAGGACTCTCCTGGCGCGCCACACCTTGGCCGGCCAGCCTCCCCCCTCTAGTCCTTTATATACTGAGGCAGAGGCACCCCAGAACACACAAGTTGATCCACGTGATCTATTCCTTAGCCGTGTGCGGTGCCCCAGCCACCATATTCCTCGATAATACTGTAGCGGAGTTTAGGCGAAGCCCTGCTGCTGTAGTGCATCAAGATCGTCACCACGCCGTCGTGCTGACAGAACTCTTCCCCGACACTTTGCTGGATCAGAGTCCGGGGATCGTCATCGAGCTGAACGTGTGCTCGAACTCGGAGGTGCCGTAGTTTCGGTGCTTGATCGGTTGGATCGTGAAGACGTACGACTACTTCCTCTACGTTGTGTCAACGCTTCCGCAGTCGGTCTGCGAGGGTACGTAGACAACACTCTCCCCTCTCGTTGCTTTGCATCACCATGATCTTGCGTGTGCGTAGGAAATTTTTTGAAATTACTACGAAACCCAACAGCTCCGTCTCGACCAGCCACAACGTCTCTTGTTCTAGGCGATTCTTCTATTTTCCAAGTTTTTTAGTTGTAATAACACCACGGCAAGCTAGCGCCGCTCTTCGTGTGTGCCTGTGCAAAGGTTAGACGATGGATAGAAGAGAGATTGAGATCGCAGACCTGGGACCCACCAGTAAGTGAGATAACGGTCATGCACGTGTTGACGAGGCACTCCCTCTACTCTACCCATCGCAAGTACTGTATAAAATCAAGTTATGGGACAAGGCCAACAACCGTTTGTTTTTTCAGGCTATCGACTTACACTTTGTAGTCCAGGTTGCCAGTTCGAATCTCGTCTTTCAGATTTGTTAGTTTTAGGTCCAAATTTGATTAATGACAAGTGGGACCCCCGTGTGTTGTTTTGATATTTCAGTGTAGGATGGTTTTTTTGAACAAACACTTTGCGCGGTTAGACAAGTAACGACACGAGTTACACATTTTTTGCAAGTTTACGAACAAAAATGACAGCGGCATAGAATATCACATCCACCCTGCAGCTTAGATACTATGGTGATACGAGTTTTTACACCGTTGGAAGTGAGATCCAATGGCTTGGGAGTAGCCTTTGTAATTATGCGCAATTTCCAAACTCTCCAAAGTTTTTTTGCAAATAAAACATTCAGGCCTCGTTTGTGCCGCTGCATCTTCGATCCAACGTCTCCCTGGTGCTCATATTAGGTGCTCCCGGTAGCTTAATTACCCGCTACGGTGATTGGAGTAGTTGTGGGCCGAATGCTATGAAAATATAATCTAAACCGAACGGAATAAATGCCTACACAAATTAATCCAAGGTTGGAGTGCCCCTCGCAATGTAAATAGCTCCGGCTTTGCGAGGGATGGAGAGGTAGTAGCTTCAATGCGTGGAAGATACGGTGTGAGAAAGCGAGGTCAATTGAGAGACATATAGATAGAGAGACAAAGTGAGTGCGGTCCGACATTCATTGAACAAATATACATGCTCATGGAGAGATATTGTCTGATTGAGCTTTTTGGCAAGGGTGAGGGCTGTAAGATAGAGCTTGAGAGATGATCCAGTCACAGACGTGTAGATATATTTTGTGCGTGGGAGGAAGCAAGGTCAACCGATCACATAGGGTCACCGTGCGATCGAAAGAGTGAGACGGGTTGGAGAGAGTGACCTAGATAGACGATGTGCGTGAGAGAGTATACAATGTGAATAGGTCGAATTGGGCTCAAACATGGTGATATATCATTTTTTTCCGAGAAAGAGCGAGGTCAATCGAGACATACGGAGAGAGAGAGAGATAGATTGGGTGAGCGTGGCCCACCATGAGGTCGAAAGAGTGGTGGCGTCTTGGATGGACTAACCTAGATAGACAATCTGCGTGACAGAGTATAGAGTGTGTTGATCGAGGCCCGAACATGGAGATATATCATTTGTGTGTGAAAGAAAACGAGGTTAAACGAGACTCAGATAAAGAGAGCGAGATTGAGCGAGTGTGGCCCGTCGTGCGGAAGAAAGAGTGAGACAGTCTCGAGGGAGTGACCTAGATATACAACGTGTGTGCGTGCGCATGCACGAGAGGTTGGGGGCTAGATAGGCAATGCATGTATTTAGCGCGAGAGGGTGAGAGGGAGAGGGGGGAGAGAGAGAGCTCGGCATGGGGTGCAATGGCGGGTGTGTGAGGTAACTACATTTGGTAACAGAGTGGAAAAAGGGGTTGTGTAGTTGAGAGACTTAGAGATCGAAACATGGAGAGAAAGAATGAACATGTGTTGGAAACCAATAGCTTCCTAAGGTGGTTAGGAGAGGAAGATTGACCGATATAGGAAGTATGTAGCGTTTGTGCGGGGGGGGGGGGGGGGGCTAAAAACAACATTTGAATGTACATAGTACGAGACTTAATGTCGATGTTTCAATTCGGTGTACATTGTAAGATTTGAACCAAGGACCAGGCATATGGGTAATTATTTCGAATTTGTGCCATACTAAGTTTCGAAAAGTTGACATTGACTCGGTTTGTTGTGGTATTTTGTAGGTCATATGTTTGAATCCATCCAAAAGTTTTCTCACTACCAAGGTGTTCATCATATACATATGAATTTGTATTAAAAAAGTAGCATGGATACAGTGAAATGCAAAATCCACGTTAGAGCGCTACGTGACATACACTCTAATTCAAATAACTAACTACATGACACACACTCTAATTCAAATAACTAATTATGTGACACACACTCTAATCCACGTTAGTGTGGGTACCGTTTCGATTTTTTTTCAAATAACTCCTCATTAATTAATTTATAGTACTCCCTCTGTTCACTTTTATAAGAACATTAAGACATTTCAAACAATGTGCAAAACAGTTCATTTTAAGTTGTCTGAAACGACTTACAAAAGTGAACAGATGGAGTATCTCGTTTCGAATGACTAATTATTGCAAGGAAAACACGGGCATGGTAATACATACAGATTCGTTTGCAAATGAAAGAAGATTCGTTTGCATTCTCAAATGTAGGCACACCAGGTAAACCAGGGTCGTGTCGGGGTGGACGCTGCTTCGGTGCCTTAAAGGCAACTGCCTTTGGTTCACTGACATGTGGGCCAACCACCTGTTGGGCCCATATGTCATGGACACAAAGGCAGGTGCCTTAAGGCACCTAAGCATAGTCCTATCGGGGTGGTCGCGTGTGTCGGACGGACGCGTAGCACCCAGCCACCCACCACCCCTCCCCCAAAAAAAGGATGACGACAATATAAGTTCGCGCTTCCATGTTTCAGATTGAAATATCTGGCGGTCCCAATTCCAGCCCTGCAAAATCTCTCTTCTCTACCGTCCCCTTCCGCGCCCAGATTGCTCAAATCCCTAATTCGCCGTCAACCCTCGAATCGCCCCTCGTCTCATCTCTTTCCCCACCGTTCCCCACCTCTGTGCCGGACGACGACGACGAAGATGACAGTCGTGCTTCACCACCGCATCGGAGCTACCTCATCTATGCCCTCGTCCACCGCACCGGGTGGTCCACCGATAACGTCGGCCGCCGCAACCGACGTGCCTCACAGACACCGAGTTCCACCGCATCAGGTGCGCTTCACCGACGCCGTCTCCTAGCTCACCGGGCCTACTTCACCGAGCACATCATCGCACCTCCGCCCCCGAGGCCGTTGGGGCTTCACCAACGGTCTCGTCCACTGCATCATAGTGCTCCGCTGCCACTCAAGATCTGCATCCGTGCGCGGCCAGCCAACACCAGCGCGTCACCCTCAACGGCTCTGAAGTGACCCACACTCTAGCTAGGCAAGCATGCCCAAACGCCGGCCCGAACTAGGTATCCACACATCACTCCCTTGTGCATTGTTCTGACGATGTTTGGATATCCTTTCACTGCTCTCTTAGCTTACACGCCTATGCAACTCTGACCTTAACTCTTATTTCTTCTGGAGATATCATCTGAAACAAGAAAATCCATATTTTAGCGAAGCATGATGGCGCTACGGGATCTGGTACACATCCTGCACACCCGTATAACCTTGTAAGTATATGTCCTCCGGTACAACATCAAGGTCGATTCCTCTTATTTGATCAACCATTCGCCGTGTCAAAAATGCGGAGGGGGATGCAAGGAGCACAAGGTCTGCACATCCAAGCAAGTGGTAACATGGACTTGTACATGGAACATCCCAAGCACAAGCAGAGCTGCAGTGAGCCTATACAACGAGCTAGCGTAAGTCCCTGCATTTCATTTAATTCGTACTGGCATTCGTGGAAATCAACATAACTTGAGAAAAGTGAAGCTACATGCACTTTGAAAACCAGCTAATGATCCAAAGTAGTTCAGATTATAAACACTAAATGATGCAAGCACCAAAAAACACAAAATGCAACATGGTGTACAAGGACTACAAACATGGTCTGTACCTGCTTGAATTATTCGTTCTCTGGCTGAAAATATCGAAGTGTAATTGCACGTATAACCAGTGCGCAAACTGCATATCAATATATCTATCCTGCACAAGTATGCCAATAGTTTCAAACAACAGATTAGAAAAGTATTTATGCTATGTTGTCATGATATGGTGACTTTCTGGTAGATGGCCTCGACGTTTCCTCAAGCTATGAAAATGCACTATAATTTGCTTGTCATCAATGCCTGCAAATCTCTGTCTCTCTCAACATAGTAGATCATCATTAGACACTAAATCTTTCAATGAGCTTGCAAAATGCTTGCATTAGATTCCTCATTAGACACTATATGTTCATCACCAGGAGCATGTAAAATGTTTGCATCAAATCCTTCATTAGCAGTCTGTTCATTAGACACTTCAGGCTCAAGAACAACATGAGCTTGTATGTTTGCACCGGAAACTTGATTAGATACATCAGATTCAGTCAGTTCAGTATTGATTGGGGGAGTTATAAAATAAGTAGAAATTGGTTTCATTTTCTCATAGATTCCCTACATACAAGCAGTTTTACAACACCATCAAGTTTAACTATTGGCCGGAAATTGAAGAGTTGAATTAGATATAATCAGGGATGTGATGTACCTGCTCGTTGCGCATGCTACTCTTGCAAGCTGCAACTGTCCGTTTGCGCAAGCTTGATGCCATGCCCATGCTGCCGCCGCTGCCTCCCACGCAGGCTACACCCAGGGTTGGATCTTCATCTTCTTGTCCTTCCGTTCGCTTGAAGCCCGGCGACCGCCCTCCAACGAGGGCACGAGGAAGTGCTGTGTCGGTTTGTCCAGCGGCGGCTAGGTTAGGAGCGAACCAGACTGGAGGCTGGAGTGAAGGAATTGGGATTTTTCCTGCTGTCGATCAATATGGGAGGCGCTCGTTTGGGCCGCGAGCCTGCTATAGGGCCTGCCTTGCACTTATGTTATTGGCCCATCCAAATTGAAACATTTTTCTTCATTTTTTACATTGCCTGCTCGTGCGTTGGGACGAACAAAACTAGCATGGGCCAACCTGGACGACTCAAACTAGGTGCACACTTTCCAGCCACCTAAGGCAGCCGCCCATACCAACCCCTATGGTGGCGTCGCCCCTTTTTGCGTGTATGACTGGATAGTGAAAAATATTCCAGTGGTGCTTTTGATTTACCCACAGAATGGTTGAATTGCTTGTTTCTATGAATGAGTTCGCCAATAATGTGAAGGATGCCAGTCTTTTCATCCTATTGTAGATTGCTTAGATCTCGATATGCCAAAAGTAATCACATGAAATATACAGTAAAATCCAGTGTGATGTGTTTGGCTACAACTAGTCTGACTACACGTCCTCATATAACATATCAAGGACGCACCATCTTACCAGATTAACCATTCGACTTACCCATGCAGTGTGGGAAGAAAGAAGTATTGGGACTGCGTTTCCAAGCAATTGATGCCATGGACTCCTTCGTACAACCTTGTAAGAGAAAAACAAGTTGCAGTGTGCCTGTACAAGGAACTAGAGTAAGTTCAGTTACCTGCTTCTCGGAATTTTAGTTAGCCACTTATTGCAAAATTGTTCAATTACGTTGCTTGGCTTAATTTGTTTGCTACTGATTACATAATGGCACACCCTGTTAATCATATTGTAGACTGTGCCTATCTATGTGTTTGAGACTTACTATTAAGAATTACCTATTTGCCTTAACTTAAATATCTACTTGTTTGTTTAACTGCTTTGCTACTGCAACAGCGGGTTACAATGATGTTACTAACTACTTTTCAGCATCCAATTGAAACGCTTTAATTCCTTGTTTGTTTAACTTGTTTGCTGTTATAACTCCCAGTTGAGATGTTTTGCTAACTTCTACTTTTCTGAATCCAATCGGAACTTTAATGGCAAAACAGGTTAGCCCAAGATCAAAGAGCGAGGTCCCCATGGACGTTACATCATCCCACAGCAGTGGCACCGGCCCAATAGTGCATTATGAATTGCCAACTACTGATGCTCTAGAGGCTAAACTAGTGGTAGAAAGAGATTCTGCTTCTGCACTTAGAGATGAAGTTGACATGTTGAGGAAGCAAACAGCACGATCACAAGCAGTACTCAAGACAACCATTAAATATTTGGTGGATTTCAAAATGAAGCAAGCTGAGACAGACCAGATTGCTAAGGTCCTGAAGGAAAAAAGGAAATTAAATTCATACTTGGTAAATCATAGGTGAAATGTTCTTTCCATAGTTGAATAACCTTTGTGTTGTCTGTTCATGTAATCAATCAAACCATTTGTTTTAGAGATCAAGTAATAATTGTTTTTTTTGTTTTTTGTTTGTAATTTTATTTGAGCACAAGTCTGTATTAATTGATAAGACTCGGAGACATTTCATTTGGATTGCTGTGCCAGACCTACAAATATGCCAATCGGGCTGAATGTGCATCAACAATAGTAGTATAGATTGACCATAAGTGGCACGCATCGGAAAGGGCCAAGATGCTGGCTAAAAAAATGATGTTGTTGATATTATGTATGTTAGTTGATATTATTGATCCATATACTCTATAAGTGTTTATATGTCTGTTAGTTCCGTACATTCTTGGTTGATTGACTCTGTATTTGAATCTTGATACATCGCTTGTGTACATATCTAAATGGGAGTACACATTATGCTGCGTGTGACATTTGAGTTAGACATGAAGTGTTCCAAATATTCGAATTCACCTTAAACTAGATTCTAGTTTCTGAATTTGAGTATCAGCATTTGTAAACCATATTCATATATGACAGTGGAATACATCTTTGTCGTCCTTTTGAAGATATATAAAAATGGATTCATATAGGAATACAAAAATGGATTCTAATTTAGTTGCCAGGGTAAACGTGGATGCTTATTGTCCCAAAATTTGAAAGAAACAGCAAAATGTCCACTCCCACATCGGCTGCCCGAAGCCAAGTGTTTGGGATATGGAAATTACTGTCTACCCATTACACGGACAATCCATCGACCCGATTTCCACTGCTCTAAATAGGGGTAGGTTAGTAACTTCAATTAGACGTGACATGACCGCCTCTGAGCCCATTCCGACACGGTGGGCGGCAAACATGGGCGGCAAAACTCATTTGATTCAAGCTCGTCCGAAAGACCTCTGTTTCTCCCTCCATTCCCTATTCATACACGGTGGGCGGAAAAACACCCTCAACTCGTCCGAAATAGATGTAGGCTAATATTTTAAATTGTAGCGACCAGACCTCAAACGGTCCAATCTCTGTGCTCCGGTGTCATCCCTGGATCAGTAATGCTGACACCACACAGTACTTGAAGGATTTATAACAGAGTAGCAATCACACACTTATTACATCGAGTCTCAAAAGAGAACTTATTACAAAAATATGGCTTAAGGCCATCTAATAACGATAACAGCGGAAGGCTTGGAAGATAAGTGAGTCCATCAACTCCAACGACATCACTGAGTATAGAACCACGACCTAAAAGCACCTTACTCGTCGTCTGAAAAGTCTGCAACATAAACGTTGCAGCCCGAAAACGGGTCAGCACATGGAATATGCTGGCAATGTAACACATAGAGAGCAATGAAAGAATAAGACTATACTACATGCATATTTGGCTGGTGGAAAGCTCTATGGTTACAGTTTTGCGTAAAGCCAATTTTTCCCTACTGCAAAGGAATAAATTTTATTTAACTATCATGGTAGTTGTTAAACATTGAGAGTGTAGACACCCTCTCAATCCCAATTAAGCATCATCATTAAAAACCCAACAATATTAATTAGAGTAACATGATGAGATTCACATGATAATCCAAGTACTAGATACTCAAGATGTCCATCACCGGGGACACGGCTAACCATGATTTGTTTATACACTCTGCAGAGGTTTGCGCACTTTTCCCCACAAGACTCGATCTCCTCCGTTGGGATTCTCGCACTACAATGTGTTTGAGAAACGGATGACCGAGACATAGTCTTTCAGAAGCGCTAGCACCTTACGATCGGGTAGACCATTACACCTACTTTCCCCTACATCTTCTAGTCTACCACTGTAAGAGTTCGCACAACTTAGTCAACTATGCTAGAGCCCATAGTAGCTTGTGGCTACACACGGAAGTTTCTAGCATGCATAATCTCATGATCCCTTTGAGCCTGGGTGGCGGTCCAAAAGAAAACAGGCAATCGCTATAATACCCAGGTCCCTCAATCCACCTAGATGTGTATTTAAGTTGCCACCTTACATAAACCATTAATTTAACAAACTCACATCTGTCATGGATACACTCACCCAATCCACGTCTACTAGCATAGCATGGCATAATAAGCAAACGCAGAAGTAACTCCCAAAGGTTTGATAATAACAGGTAATAGGTACTACCTCATCTACTTCCCAGACCCACAATTTAATTAGATCCTAATCATGCAATGTGTGAGGATTGATCTAATGCAATAAAAACCAGGTAATAGGAAGTATGATCAAAGTGTTACTTGCCTTGCTGATGATCCGCAAAACCTAATGATTCAAAGTAGCAAGCGGCGCACTCCGTGTACTCTATCGCAAACAAACAAGCATACCATAAGTACTCAACTAATGCACAGGTAAAACTCAAATAAGAGGTCTAACCAGAAAGTTCAACTTAAGAACTCCGGTTCGCAAAAAGAATCAAATCGAACAAAGCAACGAAAGACAAACGGCAAAAAGAAAGAACCTTCATTTACTAATCTGGATCTAGGTCAAATTTTACAGAGGCAAAACTTGTTTTAGTTGGTTAAACGGAAAGAGGTTTTCGAGACGAAACTCCAGGTGCTTGAATCGCCTGATTCCGACAAACGAGCGAAAAGTTATACTAAAACGAAAACCGGATCAGGAATCGCGATCAAAAAAATCGCGGATTTAATCCAAGAAAAAGAAAAACGACAAACAGATTAACGAACGAACGTTCGTTATCTGGATCTAAATGAGCTAAAACGAACGAACGAGCGAACGCTCGCTAATTAACTAAACCGAGAAAAAACCGATCTATCTAAAAAACGAATCTAAAAAAACAGAATAAAACCCGGTGAAAACCAACGGTTTTCAAAAAAAAACCGGCGGCGGGTCAACCTCGGCGTGCGGGGCGGCGGGTTCCGGCGTCGGCGGTGGTGGCGGCGGGCGGCGGTAGCGGTGGGTTCCGGCGTCAGCGGCGGCGGCGCGGGCGGGCTAGGGTTTGCGGGGCGGCGGCGGCGGCTGGAGGCGGCTCGGGGTGGCGCTATATAAAGCCCCGGCCAGGCGAAGTCCTAGCCGGACACGGCCCAAGGTCGGTTCAGATTTTTTTTTAAAAATAATTACGCTCAGAAAAAAACAAAAGGAATACTAAATGGACTCCAAAAATCCCGAAATAAATTATCCGCGGCTTCTAAAATCAAGTCGCACATGTTGAACATTTATTTGGGGCCTAAATGCAATTTTTAAAAACGTGCATTTTTCCTAAATTCAAATAAAATAGCAAATAAATCCAGAATAAAATCTTATTTGATTTTATTATTAAATCCTCAATATTTCTTTATTTTGGGAAAGTCATTTTATTCCCTCTCTTAAGTTTTGACAATAGAAATAATTGAAGATAAAATAAATAAAATCAAATGATCTTATTTTCAAAATTTGAGAGAACTCAAATATGAAAATATCGAAATCCCCAACTCTCTCCGAGGGTCCTTGAGTTGCGTGAAATTTCTGGATCAACCAAAATGCAATAAAATATGATATGCAATGATGATCTATTGTATAACATTCCAAATTGAAAATTTGGGATGTTACAAACCTACCCCCCTTAAGATGAATCTCGCCCTCGAGATTCGGGTTGGCTAGAAAATAGGTGAGGGTGGTCCTTCAGCAAATCTTCCTCTCGCTCCCAGGTGGCTTCATCCTCCGTGTGGTGGCTCCACTGAACTTTGCAAAACTTAATAACCTTGCTGCGGGTGACTCGGCTGGCATACTCAAGAATCTTAACTGGTTTCTCCTCATAGGTCAAATCACTGTCCAACTGAATCGCTTTCAGCGGCACTGTATCTCTCAGTGGTATATCAGCCATCTCTGCGTGGCACTTCTTCAACTGGGAAACGTGGAATACATCGTGAACTCCTGACAATCCTTCGGGCAATTCCAATTTGTAGGCTACTTCTCCCATACGCTCCAAAACCTTGTATGGTCCTACAAAACGTGGCGCTAACTTTCCTTTAACTCCAAAGTGCTTAACTCCTCGAAGTGGAGATACTCTAAGATAAACTCGGTCTCCGACTTCGTAAACTGTCTCCTTGCATTTAGAATCTGCATAGCTCTTCTGCCTGGACTAGGCTACCTTGAGCCTATCGCGAATCAATTTCACTTTCTGTTCAGACTCCTTAATCAAATCCGGTCCAAACAACTGACGGTCTCCAACTTCATCCCATGTCAATGGGGTCCCGCACCTCCTTCCGTACAAGGCTTCGAAAGGGGCCATCTTCAAACTGGATTGATAACTGTTGTTATAAGAGAACTCTGCATATGGCAAATTATTGTCCCAACTAGATCCATAATCTAGCGCACAAGCTCTCAGCATATCCTCCAAAATCTGATTGACTCTCTCGGTCTGTCCATCTATCTGCGGATGGAAAGCTGTACTAAACTCTAGCCTAGTACCGAAAGTTTCATGCAACTGATTCTAGAACTTTTAGGTAAATTGGGTTCCTCTATCTGATACAATGCTCCTTGGAACTCCATGCAGACATACGATCCTGGTCATGTATATCTTTGCCAACTTGGCACTAGTATAGGTAGTCTTCACTGGAATGAAATGAGCTACCTTTGTCAAACGATCGACTACAATCCAAATCGAGTCATAGCCTGAACGAGTTATGGGCAATCCCGTGATAAAATCCATGCCTAACTTATCCCACTTCCATTCGGGTATCGGCAATGGCTGTAGCAATCCCGCTGGCTTCTGATGCTCTGCCTTTACTCTTTGACATACATCACAAACTGCTACATACTCCGCAATATCCTTCTTCATTCCGGTCCACCAGAAAGTATCTTTCAAACCAAATACATCTTGGTATTTCCTGGGTGAATCAAATATGGTGAATCATGGGCCTCTTGCAGAATTAACTTCCCGATCTCCGAGTCATTAGGCACATAAACCCGGTCTTCAAACCATAAGGTATCGTGCTCATCCTCACAAAATCCTCTATCTTTTCCTTTGCTCATTTTCTCCTTAATAGAAGCAATTTCCTTGTCAGTCTTCTGGGCTTCTCTGATCTTTTCCATCAGAGTAGACTGAATCTCCAATGTTGCTACATAGCCTCTCGGAACTATCTCCAAACATAGCTCACAAAGATTCTCGGCTAACTCTTTTGGTACTTCTCCCGTCATTAGAGTGTTGACATGGCTTTTACGGCTCAACGCGTCAGCTACTACGTTAGCTTTTCCGGGATGGTAATGCAATCTCATATCATAATCCTTGATGAGCTCCAACCATCTCCTTTTCCTGAGATTGAACTCCTTCTGCCTGAAAATGTACTTCAAACTCTTGTGATCCGTGTATACTTCACAATGGTTTCCAATGAGAAAATGTCTCCAAGTCTTCAATGCATGCACTATGGCTGCTAACTCCAAATCATGGTTGGCATAATTTAACTCATGAGGCTTATGCTGTCATGAGGCATAGGAAACAACTCTTCCTTCCTGCATAAGCACTGCTCCAAGTCCTCGACGTGAAGCGTCGCAATACACCTCATAATCCTTAGTCTGATCTGGCAAAATCAACACTGCTGCTGTAACCAGACGTTTCTTCAACTCCTGGAAACTGGCCTCACATTCCTCAGTCCATATGAACTTGGTATCCTTCTTCAACAACTCCGTCATAGGCTTTGCAATCTTTGAGAATTTCTCAATGAATCTCCGGTAGTATCCTCCAAGTCCAAGAAAACTCCGGATCTCTCCAACTGTTGTTGGGGCTTCCCAATTTGTCACAGTGTCAACCTTGGTGGGATCTACTGCTATACCTTCTCCGGATATAATGTGTCCGAGAAATCCAACTTCCTTCAGCCAAAATTCACATTTGCTAAACTTGGCATATAGCTGATGTTCCCTGAGTTTACCAAGCACCAAACGCAAATGCTCCTTATGCTCCTCTTCATTCTTTGAGTAAACAAGGATATCATCAATGAACACTACGACGAATTTATCCAAAAACTCCATGAACACTTTGTTCATCATGTTCATAAAATATGCAGGTGTGTTAGTCAGTCCAAATGACATAACGGTATACTCGTACAGTCCATACCTAGTGGTAAAAGCCGTCTTAGGTATATCCTGTTCTCGAATCTTCAACTGATGGTATCCTGATCGCAGATCGATCTTGGAAAATACCTTAGCTCCTTGCAATCGATCAAACAGATCATTGATCATCGGTAGTGGGTACTTGTTCTTGATGGTTACTTCATTCAATCCTCGATAATCAGCAACCATCCTTAACAATCAACCCTTCTTCTCCACTAGAAGTACTGGCGATCCCCAAGGCGAAGAACTTGGGCGGATATATCCTTTATCCAGTAACTCCTTAATCTCCTTCTTAATCTCTTCCAAATCCTTTGCGGGAATCCTATATGGTCTCTTAGATATTGGCCCTGTGCCTGGCAAAAGCTCAATCAAAAACTCAATATCTCTATCCGGTGGCATGCCTGGAAACTCCTCTGGAAATACATCAGGGAAATCCTTTACCACTGGTACTTCCTCTTGCACAACCCCTGTTAACGAATTTATTTGAGTCCTCTTCGGCACATGCCGGGATACATACTTGATCCTTCTTCCTTATGTGGTGGTAAGCAAAATCGACTTACTGGCACAATCGATGTTTCCTCCACACATCGACAGCCAATCCATACCCAGAATTACATCCAAACCTTGTGATTCCAAAATGATTAAATCCGAGGGAAACACATGCCTACCTATACTCAATGGCACTTGAAAACATCCATTACTAGCCATATACTCCGCTCCTGGTGAGCTTACTAACATAGGGGTTCTAAGAACTTTGGTGGGCGGGTTATACTTATCCACAAATCCCCTTGATATGTATGAATGCGATGCACCAGTATCAAAAAGAACGAGTGCAGTAAAAGACTTAACCAAAAACATACGGATTACTGCATCTGGCTACTCTTCAACCTCCTCCATGTTAACGTGGTTCACCTGTCCCCTATTGAAAGGGTTCGGCTTCTTCCCAGAGCTTCCATTGCCATTTCCATTCTGAGATTTAGGACATTCATTGGCATAATGTCTAGTCTTCTGGCACTTAAAATAAGTGACTTGGCTCAGGTCTCTCTTGGCTGGGGTTGATGGGTTGGTACAGTTCTGGCCGTTGCTTCCTCCATTCCCATTACCATTCTTGGGGCCATTATGATTGTGCGAGCTACCTCCTCCATGGGTATGCTGAAAATGTCCTCCCGGTCTAGGGGTAAAACACGGCTTCTGCTGAGCTCCTGAATTGTACTTCCCTTGTCCATACTTCCTCTTGCGATTCTCAATCTGCTGCTTCTTCCCTTCAATCATAAGAGCACGATCTACCAACTCCTGGTAGTAGTTGAAGGTTGCTACCATCAACTGCATGCTCAACTCATCATTCAGTCCTTCCAGAAACTTCTCCTGCTTAGCTGCATCCGTAGCAACGTCATCTGGGGCATAATGTGCTAGCTTACTAAAGTCCTCCACGTACTGGCCAACTGTCCGTCCTCCTTGGCGCAAGTTGCTAAACTCACGCTTCTTCATGGCCATAGCTCCTGTTGAAACATGGGCAGTACGAAAAGCCTGCTGGAACTGGTCCCATGTGATAGTATCGATAGGGAAAGTGGCGGTGAAATTCTCCCACCATGATGCTGCGGGTCCGTCAAGCTGATGTGCGGCAAACTTCACCTTTTCCGCATCCGTGCATCCTGCCGTGGTCAACTCCCTTGCTGTCTTGCGGAGCCAATCATCTGCTACTATAGGCTCGGTGCTACTGGAAAACACCGGCGGATTCACCTAAGAAAATGGGCTAAGTGATCAACAGGTGGTGGTGGTGGTGGTGGGTTGTTGTTGTTGTTCCCTTGATTCTGATTCTGGACTAGCAACTGCATCAAAGTGTTTTGCTGCTGGATCAACTGAGTGAGCTCCGGCAGGAAGGTAAATCCGGGGTCACGTCTCGGAGGCATCTGAGGGTTTAGAAAAGATGAGATTTAAGAATAGAGAGGGGTCTAAAGAGAAAACACTACCCATATGCACATGAGAGAAAAGCAAACAATTCACTTCATTCAATCAAACAAGAGCATACAATCGATCTTAACTATAGCAAAAGTGCTCGGACTACTATATTTACATGGTGGACTACTACTACTGATTTGGTGGTCTACTAGAAATATTCTTCGGTTGCAGACTCCATGATATCTGCTCCTGCTTCATCAACATAGTCATCATCGCTATCATCTGGATCTGAGTCGGTGTCGTCGATGATGATGTAGTCTTCCGGGCGAATCTCCTTGGGTTCTTCGTCTTCTTCTGCTAGCGTAGGGCCTCCCATAAATATTCCGATCTTCATTGTTAGGTCGGCATTCTTATCCACCAATACTTCGATTTCCTCTTCATAATCTTCACGTGTAGCCTTGAGTTCTTCCTCCAGTTCCTTGATTCTTGTCCTTGCCTTCTTCAGATCTATCATGTCGGCGCACATCTGGTTCTCCTGACGTCGAATGTGTTGGTTTAACTCCTGGATAAAAGCTGCAATTGATCTATCCTTCCTGGTGCTAATCATCTCCCAGTGCTCATCTCGGCGCCCACAAATCTAGTAGATAGTATCCTTGAGATCATTGCGGTAAACTTCTCCAATGCGTCCCATCGCGATGTGAGCTGCCATGCTCTTTCCTAGACTCCAGGTTGGTGCATTAAAGGAAAACTCTATGGGCTTAGTGACTGGCATGAACGTCCTTCCTGGAACTTGAACCTGAATCATCCAGCGCTCCTCTTCAGGTAAAGTGGCGTTGTAGGTTCCGGTGAAGCTTGGTACTCCTATGTTCAGATATCTAGTGACTTCCTTCAAGTGACGTCCAAAGGGTGTATCTTCATCCGGTTGTGTGAACTTGTTCCTTGCATCCGCCATCCTAAAAGAGTAGAAAAGATGAGAAGTCAGAATGAGAAGAGAGTAGTAGTCTAGGGCTTTAGCTTAGTGGTCGTGTCCTACAGTCAGTGTGTGCTCGGATACCATCTTGTAGCGACCAGACCTCAAACGGTCCAATCTCTGTGCTCCGGTGTCATCCCTGGATCAGTAATGCTGACACCACACAGTACTTGAAGGATTTATAACAGAGTAGCAATCACACACTTATTACATCGAGTCTCAAAAGAGAGCTTATTACAAAAATATGGCTTAAGGCCATCTAATAAAGATAACAGCGGAAGGCTTGGAAGATAAGTGAGTCCATCAACTCCAACGGCATCACTGAGTATAGAACCACGACCTAAAAGCACCTTACTCGTCGTCTGAAAAGTCTGCAACATAAACGTTGCAGCCCGAAAACGGGTCAGCACATGGAATATGCTGGCAATGTAAGACATAGAGAGCAATGAAAGAATAAGACTATACTACATGCATATTTGGCTGGTGGAAAGCTCTATGGTTACAGTTTTGCGTAAAGCCAATTTTTCCCTAATGCAAAGGAATAAGTTTTATTTAACTATCATGGTAGTTGTTAAACATTGAGAGTGTAGACACCCTCTCAATCCCAATTAAGCATCATCATTAAAAACCCAACAATATTAATTAGAGTAACATGATGAGATTCACATGATAATCCAAGTACTAGATACTCAAGATGTCCATAACCGGGGACACGACTAACCATGATTAGTTTATACACTCTGCAGAGGTGTGCGCACTTTTCCCCACAAGACTCGATCTCCTCCGTTGGGATTCTTGCACTACAAGGTGTTTGAGAAACGGATGACCGAGACATAGTCTTTCAGAAGCGCTAGCACCTTACGATCGGGTAGACCGTTACACCTACCTTCCCCTACATCTACTAGTCTACCACTTTAAGAGTTTGCACAACTTAGTCAACTATGCTAGAGCCCATAGTAGCTTGTGGCTGCACACGGAAGTTTCTAGCATGAATAATCTCATGATCCCTTGAGCCTGGGTGGCGGTCCAAAAGAAAACAGGCAATCGCTGGAATACCTAGGTGCCTCAATCCACCCAAATGTGTATTTAAGTTGCCACCTTAGATAAACCATTAATTTAACAAACTCACATCAGTCATGGATACACTCACCCAATCCACATCTACTAGCATAGCATGGCATAATAAGCAAATGTAGAAGTAACTCCCAAAGGTTTGATAATAACAGGTAATAGGTACTACCTCATCTACTTCCCAAATCCATTATTTAATTAGATCCTAATCATGCAATGTGTGAGGATTGATCTAATGCAATAAAAACTGGGTAATAGGGAGTATGATCAAAGTGTTACTTGCCTTGCTGATGATCCGCAAAACCTAACGATTCGAAGTAGCAAGCGACGCACTTCGGGTACTCTATCGCAAACAAACAAGCATACAATAAGTACTCAACTAATGCACAGGTAAAACTCAAATAAGAGGTCTAACCAGAAAGTTCAACTTAAGAACTCGGGTTGGCAAAAAGAATCAAATCGAACGAAGCAACGAAAGACAAACGGCAAAAAGAAACAAGCTTCGTTTAATAATCTGGATCTAGGTCAAATTTTACACAGGCAAAAACTTGTTTGAGTCGGTTAAACGGAAAGAGGGTTTCGAGACGAAACTCCAGGTGCTTGAATCGCCTGATTCCGACAAACGAGCGAAACGTTATACTAAAACGAAAATCGGATCAGGAATCGAGATCAGAAAAATCGCGGATTTAATCCGAGAAAAAGAAAAATGACGAACAGATTAACGAACAAACGTTCGTTATCTGGATCTAAACGAAGAACGCGTTCGCTAAAACTAATGAACGAGCGAACGCTCGCTAATTAACTAAACCGAGAAAAAAACCGATCTATCTAAAAAACCGAATCTAAAAAACGAAAAAACCGGTGAAAACCAACGGTTTTCAAAACAACCGGCGGCGGGTCAACCTCGGCATGCGGGGCGGTGGGTTCCGGCATCGGCGGCGGCGGTGGGCGGCGGCAGCGGCGGCGGCGGCTGCTGGGGCGCGGGCGGGCTAGGGTTTGCGGCGGCTTGGTATGGAGGCGGCCCGGGGTGGCGCTATATAAAGCCCCGGCCAGGCGGAGTCCTGGCCGGACACGGCCCAAGGTCGGTTCGGATTTATTTTTTTAATAATTACGCTCAGAAAAAAAAAGAATACTAAATGGACTCCAAAAATCCTGAAATAAAATTTCCCCGGCTTCTAAAGTCAAGCCGGACAGGATGAACATTTATTTGGGGCCTAAATGCAATTTTGAAAAACATGCATTTTTTTCCTAAATTCAAATAAAATAGGAATTAAAACCAGAATAAAATCTTATTTGATTTTATTATTAAATCCTCAATATTTCTTTATTTTGGGAAAGTCATTTTATTCCCTCTCTTAAGTTTTGACAATAGAAATAATTGAAGATAAAATAAATAAAATCAAATGATCTTATTTTCAAAATTTGAGAGAACTCAAATATGAAAATATCGAAATCCCCAACTCTCTCCGAGGGTCCTTGAGTTGCGTGAAATTTCTGGATCAACCAAAATGCAATAAAATATGATATGCAATGATGATCTATTGTATAACATTCCAAATTGAAAATTTGGGATGTTACATAAATAGGGGCAAATGTGTAACTTCCATCAGACGTGACACAACCGCCCTACCTGTCAGCCCTGTTCATACACCATGGGCGCCAACCGTGGGCGGCAAAACACCCTCTCCTCGCCCGAAATCGATGTAGGCTAATATTTTAAATAGGGGCAGATGTGTAACTTCCATCAGACGTGACACAACCGCCCTACCTGTCAGCCCGGTTCATACACCGTGGGCGCCAACCGTGGGCGGCAAAACACCCTCTCCTCGCCCGAAATAGTTACTGGCAAATATTTGGGAGATGCGAGATTACTGTCCTATCGCCAACCGACGAGATGTCCAAATTTGACACGGGGGATAAGTTCGTAACTTTCCCATATTTCAGACAGGCGCGTCCCAAAAACATGGTTCCTCGTACCTCCCCCTCCATTTTCCCATTCATACACCATCCGCGCTAGAACACCCCATTCCCACACCAGCCTCCGTCCGCCACCCCATCCATCGCCGCCGTCCTCCACTACATCCATCGCCACTGTCCTCCACCATGCCGGAGCGCCTACCAAGACCGCGTCGTCCACTGCTAGAGATGGACGTTTCTCATCCACGGCGACATACCAATAGCCTTGCATCGTGTCCTATCGCTTCATCGGCGCCGTTGTCCTCTTTGCCGGGGCCGCTCACACGACCTTCTCTTCCACCGAAACGGGACTTATCCCCCGATGCACCCGTCTACCATCGCAGATCTGCTTCAACACTACCGACAGCCATCGTACCCCCGATGCCTACACGGCGCCGCAAGAGAGGTGGTACTTCATATCTCCTCAACTTTTTGATCTCAACCAGAAAATAGATCTTAACTTGGTTACTCTACTTTATTTTCAGCTCTTAGAATTTAGTTCTTAATTCGAAGCAAACAATGGATGCTAAAATCATTTCTCCGGTTTGCAGCTTCAAATCTACCATGGCACAACCATAATACGGTTTAATTGATCATGCTTAAGATTTAATTGATCATGTTGGTTCCGTGGTGGTTTCTTGAATAGAAATCAGAGGGGAAACCCTCTTTTGCTAAAAAATATATGCTTAGAGTTTCCCCCTTTTATGATCACTATACGATCAGAATACATGCTTCGTGTCATAATAACACTGCTCCACCCATCAAGCTAAACAAGCTTAGTTGTTCAAATACGAATCTTATATTATTAAAACAAAGTTGTTAATTGGTCAGCTAAATGTTCCTAAATTAGTTTTGAAAATTCTTGTTTGCCGCTCCGGTATGTATCTCTGTGTGTGATCTGGTCAACACGGTTGGGGAGGTGAACTTTGCATATGCATGGGGTTTATAGGGAGACACTCTCCGAGTTGAAACCGCAATGCATTCCATAGATAATCTGACTACTTTTTATGTTTTCATGAATCTCAGATTCTGAACAGGATCATAATGATTATGAGCTTGCGCGCATGAAAAGAATAAAGCAGAACAATGCCATGGCTGTCAAACTTGGCATTAAGGGACTGAAATCAAGTCTGGATGCAATGCAATGCAAACACTCTCCACCTACAGATTCATGCTTAGAATATGATCCTAACAGTGGTTCTGAGCTAGAGGGAGACCTAAGTCAATGTAGCTCCCTAGTGGAGGAGTCAGAGGAAGATGCCCTATCTTATTCACCCATCAAGGTACTTGCTCTAACTTTCCAAGGTTACATTGCTCGCACATATCTTGCAACTGATGCTTTGCATTGCTTCTACTTTGTTGAACTGCCATTAGCTTAGTTTACACATCGTGTATGTGAATACGCCCTGCCTATCCATTTTTAGTACATATTCCATCTGTCATCATACCATATTTATCCATTCAAATGATGTTCTTGTGTATCAGATGTTCAAAAGGAAGAGGGCGATTGCTGATCGTGGAGGAGCACAAGCAAAGTATTTGGAAAAGGTAGTGGCACCTGATAAATCAAATAGCCCATTAGGTGTAGTTGCAATATCACCTAACCCACAAAATACCCCAACTCTAGCAGACTCTAGCCCTACTACACTGGTCATTTCTGATGCCCCAACTCAGCAGACCCCAACTGCAGCAAACAGTATGATTATGCCAGTTGACATAGCACGAGCTGTACGACGCAAAACCCCCATTCTAGCAAAGAGAACACCAAATCCAGTTGCCAAATCCCTTTTCGAACCAGAGAGAGCCCCAATTGCAGCAAATAGGACCACTATTCCATTTCTTCCCAGTTTAGAAGATGAAGCTTATGTTGTTGTCAGGAACTTTGTGTGCATCTTTCCTTCATGGAAAGATTATACCACAGACACAGAACAATTTCCAGTCTTCCTCCGCAACTTGCGCGTAAGTAATGTACTAATGTTATTCATGGTCATTACTGCATATGTTTCTGCTGACAGAAGACACAAGATTTCATTCTTTTAAATAGGCGAGGCGCAAACTAGATTGTGATGACGAGAAAGGGTTGGTTGCACTTTTCAAGCACTCGTTGATGAAGTATCGTTCCTACCTGAGGCAAGCGCACTTCGATGGCAAGCCTCTGAACGAAATTTCTGTAAAGTCTCCGGTGCTACATTTATTCGACGGTGACTGGAATGATCTTGTTACACATTGGTCTCGGCTGCAGCATAAGGTACTGTCTATGATATCACATCACAATTTGAACTACATTTCTGCATTTGCCTTAATGTCTCACTTGTACGAAAACTGTTAGCAGAAGAACATTCGTTCTCAAGGGACCATAGAATCTCGCAACTATACTGCACACTGCATTGCTCTTGTGAGTACCTCTTGCCCTGTATGACCATACTTACTTTCATAGTTGTTTGATTATGTAGCATCACTGCACATGTTAGCCTCGTAATCATCCATTTGGTGGACATTATAAGATCCGTATGGACTCTTACATAAATTTAGAATCAACCCAATGCTTTTGAAGAGGTTTAGCTCTGCAGTCCTCTTGTAAGGACTGAACGTGGTCTATCACTGTACTTACATTAACAGCTACTCCCTCCGTCCCACAATATAAGAATGTTTCGTACAGTACACCAGTATTCAAAACACTCTTGTATTATGGGAAGAGGGATTCGTTCATTTTGTAGCATTCTGCATCTTATCTCCCTCGCCCACCATTTACTAAAAAAGATCAGATCTATATTTAATCTTACCAACAAGTAGAATACACAGACAATGCCAGTGCAGAAGTGTAGCCCATTGCTCTTGTCAGTACATTTTGTCCTGTAACGCTTGTACTTCCAGGGATTGGTAGTTGATTATGTAGCATCAATCTACATCTTATCTTCATTATCCTCTATCCCTTCCAGTATTATCATATCTATAATTACTCTCTACAAAATGTAGAGTACATGCAATGCTTATGAAGAAGATTCTGTGCTGAAATTCTTGAGTTATCCTTCCCTTGCCATGGAGAAGGGCATTATAAAGCCGGTGTTAACTGTTAATGTAAGTCAGTCCTTCTAAAGCCTTTATCCTCAACTGCTGTTTAATTTGCTCATACTCCCTATCGTTTACTGCTGTTTAGTTTGCTGTTTCTACCAAAATGCATGTTCATAAGAACCGTAAGTTCTAAGTTTTACTTGTAAAACCAAATATGCATGCTTGTTTTTGTGGATCTATAATCCAGTGTGTTCTGAAGCAGCCCACGTTTGCACCTTGTCATCTCCTATTTTATCTTACTGATATGGCTGATGATATGAACAACATGCCATGCACATTATCCAAAATAGATACAATGATTTTCTTTGCCCTTCATCTATGCTTGTTATGTTGACATGGTAATACAGTAGTGTGGTGAAGCTCCCCGCATTATGAACAATGCCAAATTATGCTATTGATATTTTGAACATACTCTTTATTTTCTAATTTGAAATTGGATAGAATTGACAGAACAGTTATCATCTTTGTTTATACACGTGCAAAACCTGTCATCTCTCTGCTTTGTTTCAGGGTAATATGCCTGATGGCATGCACAAGTCTGCTGAAGGCTGTGAGACAAACCCAACTTATATTACAGCAAAGAAGGCAAAACATCTTGAAGATAGCGAGACAACCCCAAAGTATTGTCTTGATGCAGTGTTCAAGCTACTTGAGACTAACAGTCAGACAAGCTCACAGAATTCATTGTCTGAATCAGTTCGACTTCTTCAATCCCAAGTTCTAGCAGAAAGGCATTCTGCAACTCAACTTCGATTGAAGTCCTATCTCTAAGAAAGATTGCGGAGAACACCAATGAGAACCTCATCGCTAAACAGCTACACCTGGAAGCTATGACCGACATGCTCGGCCGGTCTCATAGCCTTGCTCAGCAGCTTGCGCAGCAGTTCCCCCGCAAGGCTAACCTTTCTTGAACTGTCTTGGAAGTGGTCTCGGTTTAGTATTATTTTGTTACGCTGCAATGGTGCCCAGTTTTTGTAATCTGCTTCTTCATTGCGCTTTATGATCACTGGTGGTGAACTTTGATGCCCAGTTGATGTAATATACCTTAAATCCTTTATTGTGTAGTGTAGGTTTATTCTTAGTTACTATGCGTAATTTCTTTATTGTATAGGGTAGGTTCGTTCTTAATTCCTACTAGTTACGCAGCAGCCCGAAATGAACCCCGGCCCATGATTGTGCGAATCAAATGACGGGCTTTTAACAGGCCAAAATTATCTCGGTCCTTGTTTGGCCCAATCAGATATCGGCTGCGAGCAGGCCGGATGCAAACCAGGCCGTAGTTAGGCCCAACTATATGACGGGATTTTAATAGGCCGAAATTAATATAGGGCCGAAATGTTAAACGGGCCCTTAACAGGCCAAAACTAATATCAGGCCAAATTACTAAGTGGGCCTTTAGCAAGTGGGCCCAAAAGCATAGTATCCAGTTGACGGGCCGAATCTGATATGGGCCATAATTGAGCCCAAAGCCTCTTAAAGGGCCGGACCTGATTTGAGCCGTAATTTGGCCCAGAACGTGGTAGGCTTTTAACGGGCCGGATCTCATATGGGCCACTATTAGGCCCGGAGTGTGGCAGGCCATTAATGGACCAGATAAAATATGGGCCGGCATTTGGCCCAAAACATGGCAGCCAGTTAATGGGCCGGCCTACTAGGGTCCTCAAAATCTTGTGGGCCTACAGCTGGGCCGGCCCATTAATGTTGGTGAAATCTCGTGGGCCTTTAGCTGGGCCGGCCCATTATGACCCGTAAGAATCTTGTGGGCCTTTACCTGGGCCGGCCCATTATGGCACACAAAAATCTTGTGGGCCTTTACATGGGCCGACCCATTATGGCCCGCAAAATCTTGTGGGCCTTTAGCTGGGCCAGGCAATTATGGTCCGCAAAATCTCGTGGGCCTTTAGCTGGGCCGGCCCATTATGGTTCGCAAAATCTTGTGGGCCTTTAGTTGGGCCGGCCCATTTAAACTTGTTTGGCCGTGCCACGTGTCGACGTATCATAGGCGCCTTCTGTCCAGTGAGTGGATGACATCTGTCCCGACGATGAGCCGACACGTGTTTCTATAGCCAATGATGATTTTACACGTGGAAAATCCCCATTGGCTGGGGCTGTTAACGGGTTATCGGATCCAAAACCCGACCCGATAGCTTAACGGCGTTCCGTTACGGTGGATGCCACGTGTCGGTCACCCTTGACGAATCTGTGACGCGTGATTTATCTTCATGGAAGTGGACACTTCCATGATGATAATTTTGGTAATGTCATGGAACACTTCTATGACAGCACAGGTATGACTATCTTGATTCTGTCATAAATTTGTCATGGATGTACATGCATGACAAAAAAAGCGACCTACTGTGATAAACACGTATCATCACGGAGGTGTATTTTTTTGTAGTGATCATAATGTGCGCAACCGCAAGATGCGTGAAGAGTTGGCAATGAATAAGGTCAAGGATGTGGCCGAAATTTATGTTCTAGCCGATAGATGTGCTCGAGCTGAAGAGGGGAGGAAGTACCCCGGCGAGGAAGCCGGTGCGGAAACTAACTCCACAGACGAAGACACCGCCGCTCCGACAAAGAATGGCCGGCGCCAGAACAGGAAGCGCAAGGGCAAGACCGTGCTTGCCATTGAGGGATCCGGTGAGCTCGGCGCCGCCAAAAAGACCAAGGATGATGACCCCGGCAAGAGGTTGCTGGGTGTGCTGCCTGCTTGGCCCTGGCGGCCGCCGGCAAGCCAGGAGGCTCCGACAAGCAGTACTGCAAGATCCACCGCACCAAGGGCCATGACCTACAGAACCGCCGACAAGTTGAGCTGCTTGCTGAGAAGCAGAAGGCTGAATATGAGAGGCGAGACAAGGAGAAGGGCCCATATGGTGCTGAGGGATCCGGTAAAAAGCGTGGCGGCCAAGGGGGTCGCCACGGCAAAGATAACCAACAAGAGAGGCCCGCTCGGGGCCGCGACAAGAAAGAGGAGGATGATGATCATGACGAGGACGACGAGTCTGGCGAGCACGAGTTCCAGAAGGCTACAGAGGCCATGTGCATCGATGGTGGCGCCTCGTTGCACACCTCACACCGCCAGCTGAAGCAGTGGGTGCGTCAGGTCGCTGCGGCAGAGCCGTCGTTTGATGCCTAGAAGCCCCTGAAGTGGTCCCGCATGCCCATCGTTTTTGTCTCCGAGGATCACCCTGATCACACAACTGCGGTCAGGTGTTTGCCGTTGTTGGTCTCGCCAACGATACGCAACCTCAAGGTGACGAAAGTGCTGGTTGACGGTGGGGCCGGTCTGAATTTGATCTCGCCCGCTGTGATCAAGAAGCTGCAGATTCCTGATGGAGACCTCGAAGAGACGGGCACATTTCAAGGGGTCAACCCGGGAAGGAGCCAACCTAAAGGTAAAATGATGATGACCGTTACGTTTTGAGGCGAACTGAATTATAGGACGGAGAAGATCGTCTTTGATGTCGCCGAGATCCCCTTGCCATACAATGGGATCCTTGGCCGCCCAGCGCTAGCCAAGTTCATGGCGGCGTCCCACTACGCCTAAAACACGTTAAAGATGTCAGGGCCGCTGACCATCATCACCATCCCCTCCGACAAGAAAGATACGCTCATCTGGGCCGATCAACTTTACGGAGAGGCAGTTGTAGCAACTGCCGCGAAGACACTTGCCCCCGCCGCTGAAGCTCCAGGGAAGAAGAAGGCCGGAAATACCCCTTCCGGCAAGACCTCCTCCGGCGAGATCTCTTGCACCCACTCCCGCAAGCGCACTGCTACCTCTTGAGCACTGCGTTGGTTTTCCCCGAAGAGGAAGGGATGATGCAGCAAAGTAGCGTAAGTATTTCCCTCAGTTTTTGAGAACCAAGGTATCAATCAGGTAGGAGGCTACCCGTGAGTCCCTCGTACCTGCACAAAACAAATAAATCCTCGCAACCAACGCAAATAGGGGTTGTCAATCCCTATAAGGCCACTTACGAGAGTGAGATCTGATAGATATGATAAGATAATATTTTTGGTATTTTTATGATAAAGACGCAAAGTAAAATAAAGGCAAAGTAAATAGCAAAGGAAATAACTAAGTAGTAGGAGTTAATATGATGAAGATAGACCCGGGGACCATAGGTTTCACTAGTGGCTTCTCTCGAGAGCATAAGTATTCTACGGTGGGTGAACAAATTACTGTTGAGCGATTGACAGAATTGAGCATAGTTATGAGAATATCTAGGTATGATCATGTATATAGGCATCACGTGCAAGACAAGTAGACCGACTCCTGCCTGCATCTACTACTATTACTCCACTCATTGACCGCTATCCAGCATGCATCTAGAGTATTAAGTTAAATACAGAGTAACGCCTTAAGCAAGATGACATGATGTAGAGGGATAGACTCATGCAATATGAAGAAAACCCCATCTTGTTATCCTCAATGGCAACAATACAATACGTGCCTTGCTGCCCCTACTGTCACTGGGAAAGGACACCGCAAGATTGGACCAAAGCTAAGCACTTCTCCCATTGCAAGAAAGATCAATCTAGTAGGCCAAACCAAACTGGTAATTCGAAGAGACTTGCAAAGATAACCAATCATACATAAAAGAATTCAGAGAAGATTCAAATATTATTCATAGATAGACTTGATCATAAACCCACAATTCATCGGTCTCAACAAACACACCACAAAAAGAAGATTACATCAAATAGTTCTCCACAAGAGAGGGGGAGAACATTGTATTGAGATCCAAAAAGAGAGAAGAAGCCATCTAGCTACTAACTATGGACCCGTAGGTCTGAGGTAAACTACTCACACTTCATCGGAGGGGCTATGGTGTTGATGTAGAAGCCCTCCGTGATCGATGCCCCCTCCGGCGGAGCTCCGGAACAGGCCCCAAGATGGGATCTCATGGATACAGAAAGTTACGGCGGTGGAATTAGGGTTTTTGCTCCGTATATGATCATTTGGGGGTATGTAGGTATATATAGGAGGAATGAGTACATCGGTGGAGCAACAGGGGGCCCACGAGGGTGGAGGGCGCGCCTAGGGGGGGGGGTAGGCGCACCCCCTACCTCGTGGCCTCCTATTTTCTTTCTTGACGTAGGGTCCAAGTCTCCCGGGTCTTGTTCGTTGAGAAAATCACGTTCCCGAAGGTTTCATTCCGTTTGGACTCCGTTTGATATTCCTTTTCTTCGAAACCCTAAAATAGGCAAAAAAACAGCAATTCTGGCTGGTCCTCCGGTTAATAGGTTAGTCCCAAAAATAATATAAAAGTGGATAATAAAGCCCAATAACGTCCAAAACAGTAGATAATATAGCATGGAGCAATCAAAAATTATAGATACGTTGGAGACGTATCAAGCATCCCCAAGCTTAATTCCGACTCGTCCTCGAGTAGGTAAATGATAAAAACAGAATTTTTGATGCGGAGTGCTACTTAGCATAATTTTAATGTAATTCTTCTCAATTGTGGTATGAATATTCAGATCCGAAAGATTCAAGACAAAAGTTCATATTGGCATAAAAATAATAATACTTCAAGCATACTAACTAAGCAATTATGTCTTCTCAAAATAACATGGCCAAAGAAAGTTCATCCCTACAAAATCATATAGTTTAGTCATGTTTCATTTTCGTCACACAAGAATGCTCTCATCATGCACAACCCCGATGACAAGCCAAGCAATTGTTTCATACTTTAGTAACCTCAAACCTATAAACTTTCATGCAATATATGAGCGCGAGCCATGGACATAGCACCATGGGTGGAATAGAATATAATGAGGGGGGTTATGTGGAGAAGACAAAAAGGAGAAAGTCTCACATCAACGAGGCTAATCAATGGGCTATGGAGATGCCCACCAATTGATGTTAATGCAAGGAGTAGGGATTGCCATGCAACGGATGCACTAGAGCTATAAATGTATGAAAGCTCAACAAAAGAAACTAGTGGGTGTGCATCCAACTTGCTTGCCCACGAAGACCTAGGGCACTTGAGGAGGCCCATTGTTGGAATATACTAGCCAAGTTCTATAATGAAAAACTCCCACTAGTATATGAATGTGACAAAACAAGAGACTCTCTATCATGAAGATTACGGTGCTACTTTGAAGCACAAGTGTGGCAAAGGATAGTAACATTGTCCCTTCTCTCTTTTTCTCTCATTTTTTGGGCCTTCTCTTTTTATGGCCTTTCTCTCTTTTTTTCTTTATGGCCTTTCTCTTTTTTATGGCCTTTCTCTTTTTTATGGCCTTTCTCTTTTTTTTATAATTCCTCACTTGGGACAATGATCTAGAAAATGATGATCATCACACTTCTATTTATTTACAACTCAATGATTACAACTTGATACTAGAACAAAAGATGACTCTATATGAATGCCTCCAGCGGTGTACCGGGATATGCATTGGACCAAGAGTGACATGTATGAAATAATTATGAATGGTGGCTTTTCCACAAATACTATGTCAACTACATGATCATGCTAAGCAATATGACAATAATGAACGTGTCATGATAAACGGAACGGTGGAAAGTTGCATGGCAATATATCTCAGAATGG
This sequence comes from Triticum urartu, assembly GCF_003073215.2. Taxonomy (NCBI): domain Eukaryota; kingdom Viridiplantae; phylum Streptophyta; class Magnoliopsida; order Poales; family Poaceae; genus Triticum; species Triticum urartu. Next base: position 548,774,892 of record NC_053028.1, on the reverse strand, counting down.
CTATGGAAATGCCAGGAAGATATAAGGAGGTTTATGTGTGAAAGAGCGTATCATATCATAGGGTTTGGATGCACCGGCGAAGTTTGCGCCAACTCTCAATGTGAGAAAGGGAAATGCACGGTACCGAAGAGGCTAGCAAGGATGGAAGGATGAGAGTGTGTATAATGCATGGACTCAACATTAGTCATAAAGAACTCACATACTTATTGCAAAAATATACAAGTCATCAAAAACATCGGTACTACGCGCATGCTCCTAGGGGGATAGATTGGTAGGAAAAGACCATCGCTCGTCCCCGACCGCCACTCATAAGGAAGATAATCAAATAACACCTCATGTTTCAAATTTGTTGCATAACGTTTACCATACGTGCATGCTACAGGACTTGCAAACTTCAACACAAGTATTTCTCAATTTCACAACTACTCAACTAGCACGACTTTGATATTATTACCTCCATATCTCAAAACAATCATCAAGCATCAAATTCTCTTAGTATTCAAAACACTCTTAAGAAAATTTTACTAACTTTGAATACCTAGCATATTAGGATTTTAAGCAAACTACCATGCTATTAAGACTCTCAAAATAATCTAAGTGAAGCATGAGAGATCCATAGTTTCTATAAAACAAATCCACCACTGTGCTCTAAAAGATATAAGTGAAGTACTAGAACAAAACTATATAACTCAAAAGATATAAGCAAAGCACATAGAGTATTCTAACAAATTCCAAATCATGTATGGCTCTCGCAAAAGGTGTGTACAGCAAGGATGATTGTGGTAAAATAAAAAGCAAAGACTCAAATAATACAAGACGCTCCAAGCAAAACACATATCATGTGGCGAATAAAAATATAGCTCCAAGTAAAGTTACCGATAGAAGTAGACGAAAGACGGGATGCCTTCCGGGGCATCCCCAAGATTTGTCTTTTAGGTGTCCTTGGATTATCTTGGGGGTGCCATGGGCATCCCCAAGATTAGGCTCTTGCCACTCCTTGTTCCATAATCCATCAAATCTTTACCCAAAACATGAAAACTTCACAACACAAAACTTAAAGTAGAAAATCTCGTGAGCTCCGTTAGAGAAAGAAAATAAAAGACCACTTCAAGGTACTGTAATGAACTCATTATTTATTTATATTGGTGTTATACCTACTGTATTCCAACTTCTCTATGGTTTATAAACTATTTTACTAGCCATAGATTCATCAAAATAAGCAAACAACACACGAAAACAGAATCTGTCAAAAACAGAACAGTCTGTAGTAATCTGTAGCTAGCGCAAGATCTGGAACCCCAAAAATTCTAAAATAAACTGCTGGAAGTGAGGAATTTATATGTTAATCATCTGCAAAACGAATTAACTAAATATCACTTCCAAATAAAAATTACAGCAGTTCTCGTGAGAGCTAAATTTTCTGTTTTTTACAGCAAGTTCAACAAGACTTTCCCCAAGTCTTCCCAACGGTTCTACTTGGCACAAACACTAATTAAACACAAAAAACACAACCAAAACAGAGGCTAGATAAATTATTTATTACTAAACAGGAGCAAAAAGCAAGGAATAAAAATAAAATTGGGTTGCCTCCCAACAAGCGCTATCGTTTAACGCCCCTAGCTAGGCATAACAAGCAAGAATAGATCTAGGTATTGCCATCTTTGGTAGGAAATTATTCAATGAGGCATCTACCATCTTTAGGAATTTCTTTATTTTTATTAATTATCAAACTTTTAGGCACAAGATCGAAAAATTCATTTGTAACAAATGGTTCCTTAATGATAGCAAAAAGATTGGGATGAATAGGTATAGATTTGAGATCCGCATTTTCCTTACTAGAGGATTCACCCTTATTTTTAGGAACATACATAAGCTTGGCAATTTTAGTGGGAGGACTTGGAGTATTCTTTACGGAAGAAAAAGCGGTTCCCAAGTTGCTAATAATACCCTCAAGTTTATCGATCCTAGTGGAATCGTGATTTATTCTCTCATTAACTATGGGTTCCTTTTCTTTAATAGTTTTCAAAGTAACTCCTACTTTAGATCCATATTGAGAGATTCGGCTGTGGATCTTTTTATCCAAATTTTCAATTAACTCTACGGTAGCAACCTTATTTTCAATAATTTCAAGCCTTTGCATTACATGCTCCAAAGTTAATATAGTTCTATTAACCAAGAGAGGAGGTGAGCCAAATAAATCTAACATAGCATTATAAGAATCAAAAGTATGGCTACCCAAAAAGTTCCCTCCAGTAATAGTATCAATAACATAATGGTGCCAAGGAGTAATGCCTACATAAAAATTGCAAAGAAGAACGGAAGTAGATTGCTTCCTAGTAGATCTATTTTGAGCATTGCAAATTCTATACCAAGCATCTTTTAGATTTTCTCCCTCCCTTTGCTTAAAATTTAGAATTTCATTCTCGGGAGACAACGGAGAAGATAAGGGACTAGCCATAATGACAAGCAAACAAACTAACACACAAGCAAACAGAAAGCAAGCGGGCAAAAAGAGGCAAATGGAGAAAGAGAGGGAGGATAGAGAGAGAGAGAGAGGGCGAATAAAACGGGAAGGGTGAAGTGGGGGAGAGGAAAACAAGAGGCAAATGGCAAATAATGTAATGCTAGAGATAAGGCTATGTGATGGGTACTTGGTATGTTGACTTTTGCGTAGACCTCCCCGGCAACGCCACCAAAAATCCTTCTTGCTACCTCTTGAGCACTGCGTTGGTTTTCCCCGAAGAGGAAGGGATGATGCAGCAAAGTAGCGTAAGTATTTCCCTTAGTTTTTGAGAACCAAGGTATCAATCCAATAGGAGGCTACGCGCGAGTCCCTTGTACCTGCACAAAACAAATAAATCCTCGCAACCAACACAAATAGGGGTTGTCAATCCCTATAAGGCCACTTACGAGAGTAAGATTTAACCCAAAGCTAAGCACTTCTCCCATTGCAAGAAAGATCAATCTAGTAGGCCAAACCAAACTGGTAATTCGAAGAGACTTGCAAAGATAACCAATCATACATAAAAGAATTCAGAGAAGATTCAAATATTATTCATAGATAGACTTGATCATAAACCCACAATTCATCGGTCTCAACAAACACACCGCAAAAAGAAGATTACATCGAATAGTTCTCCACAAGAGAGGGGGAGAACATTGTATTGAGATCCAAAAAGAGAGAAGAAGCCATCTAGATACTAACTATGGACCCGTAGGTCTGAGGTAAACTACTCACACTCCATCGAAGGGGCTATGGTGTTGATGTAGAAGCCCTCCGTGATCGATGCCCCCTCCGGCGGAGCTCCGGAACAGGCCCCAAGATGGGATCTCGTGGATACAGAAAGTTACGGCTGTGTAATTAGGGTTTTTGCTCCGTATCTGATCATTTGGGGGTACGTAGGTATATACAGGAGGAAGGAGTACTTCGGTGGAGCAACAGGGGGCCCACGAGGGTGGAGGGCGCGCCTGGGGGGGGGGGGGGTAAGCGCCCCCCTACCTCGTGGCCTCCTCTTTTCTTTCTTGACATAGGGTCCAAGTCTCCCGGGTCTTGTTCGTTGAGAAAATCACGTTCCCGAAGGTTTCATTCCGTTTGGACTCCATTTGATATTCCTTTTCTTCGAAACCCTAAAATAGGCAAAAAAAACAGCAATTCTGGGTTGGGCCTCCGGTTAATAGGTTAGTCCCAAAAATAATATAAAAGTGGATAATAAAGCCCAATAACGTCCAAAACCGTAGATAATATAGCATGGAGCAATCAAAAATTATAGATACGTTGGAGACGTATCACGCACCTCTTTGGAATGCTTCGCTCCCGCTGAGGACGTGCGAGAGAGCTCTGCCGACAAGAGCAAGAAGTCCAAGGCTGCACCACCAGAAACCAAGAAGGTGTCTGTCAAGGAGGACGGCACAGGCGGGGCTTTCACCATAAGCTCCACCCTCGACAGCAAATAGGAAAGCGCGCTCGTTGCCTTCCTGCGGGTGAATGTCGATGTGTTTGCATGGCAAGCCTCTGACATCCTAGCGTTCCCAGGAAGGTGATTGAGCACCATCTTGCTGTCTGTCCTCATGCACGGCCCGTCAAGCAAAAGGTCAGGAAGCAAGGTTTGGAGCGACAAGAGTTCATCATAGAAGAGATCAGGAAGTTGGAGGCGGCATGCCTGGTTAGAGGAGTACACCACCCCACGTGGTTGGCCAATCCGGTGGTGGTGCGTAAGGCAAATGGGAAGTGGAGGTTTTGTATTGGCTACACAGACATCAATAAAGCTTGTCCAAAGGATCCTTTCCCCCTGCCACACATCGACCAGATTGTAAACTCCACCGCCGGGTGTGACCTGCTGTCATTCCTCGATGCCTATTCAGGATACCACCAGATCTTCATGATGAAAGAAGACAAAGAGAAGACCACGTTCATCACCCCATGTGGTACGTACTGCTTTGTACGGATGCCTTTTGGGTTGAAGAGTGATGGTTTGATGTTTGCCCGAGCGGTCCAAATTGGTTTTGAGCCCCAGCTACATAGAAATATGGAAGCCTATATGGATGATATAGTGGTCAAAACCAAGGGCAGGGCCACGCTCATACAAGACCTTGAAGAAACATTTGCAAATATGTGTAAGATCAACCTCAAGCTCAACCCTCAAGCTCAACCACGCTCCGGAGTTCTTTGTGTCTCAGCGTGGAATTGAAGCAAATCCCGACAAGATCAAGGCGATCGAGCAGCTTGAAGCACCGAAGCGGGTCAAAGACGTCCGTAGGCTCGCCGGCTGAGTTGCCGCCCTGAGTAGATTCATCTCCAAATCTGCTGAGCGCGCCCTCCACTTTTTCAAAGTTTTGAAAAAGGCGGGTCCAGTAAAGTGGACTCCGGAGGCAAAGGCAGCACTACAAGATTTGAAGAGGTATCTCCCCTCCACGCCGATACTAGGCGCGCCCAAACCGCAAGAGTCATTGCTGCTATACTTGGCGGTGATACGTCTCCAACGTATCTATAATTTTTTATTGTTCCATGCTATATTATATCCTGTTTTGGACATTATTGGGCTTTATTTTACACTTTTATATTATTTTTGGGACTAACCTATTAACCGAAGGCCCAGCCCAAAATTGTTGTTTTTTGCCTATTTTAGGGTTTCGCAGAAAAAGAATATCAAACGGAGTCCAAACGGAATTAAACCTTCAGGAACGTGATTTTCGGAACGAACATGATCCAGAGGATCTGGACCCTATGTCAAGACATCAACCAAGAAGGAACGAGGTAGGGGGGCGCCCCCCCCCCCCCCCCCCCAGGCACGCCCTCCACCCTCGTGGGGCCGACGTTGCTCCACTGACGTACTCCTTCCTCCTATATATACCTACGTACCCCCAAACTACCAGATACGGAGCCAAAACCCTAATTCCACCGCCGTAACTTTTTGTATCCGTGAGATCCCATCTTGGGTCCTTTTTCCAAAGCTCCGCCGGAGGGGGCATCGATCACGGAGGGCTTCTACATCAACACCATAGCCTCTCCGATGAAGTGTGAGTAGTTTACTTCAGACCTTTGGGTCCATAGTTATTAGCTAGATGGCTTCTTCTCTCTTTTTGGATCTCAATACAAAGTTCTCCCCCTCTCTTGTGGAGATCTGTTCGATGCAATCTTCTTTTGCGGTGTGTTTGTTGAGATCGATGAATTGTGGGTTTATGATCAAGTTTATCTATGAACAATATTTGAATCTTCTCTGAATTCTTTTGTGTATGATTGGTTATCTTTGCAAGTCTCTTCGAATTATCAGTATGGTTTGGCCTACTAGATTGATCTTTCTTGCAATGGGATAAGTGCTTAGCTTTGGGTTCAATCTTGTAGTGTCCTTTCCCAGTGACAGTAGGGGCAGCAAGGCACGTATTGTATTGTTGCCATCGAGGATAACCAGATGGGGTTTATATCATATTGCATGAGTTTATCCCTCTACATCATGTCATCTTGCTGAAAGCGTTACTCTGTTCTCTTGAACTTAATACTATAGATGCATGCTGGATAGCGGTCGATGTGTGGAGTAATAGTAGTAGATGCAGGCAGGAGTCGGTCTACTTGTCTCTGACATGATGCCTATATACATGATCATACCTACATATTGTCATAACTATGCTCAATTCTATCAATTGCTCAACAGTAATTTGTTTACCCACCGTAATACTTATGCTCTCGAGAGAAGCCACTAGTGAAACCTATGGCCCCGGGGTCTATTCTCCATCATATTAATCTTCCAATACTTAGTTATTTTTTTCCTTTTATTTTACTTTGCATCTTTATCATAAAAATACCAAAAACATTATCTTATCATATCTATCAGATCTCACTCTCGTAAGTGACCGTGAAGGGATTGACAACCCCTTCATTGCGTTGCTTGCGAGGAGTTTATTTGTTTGTGTAGGTGCAAGGGACTCGTGTGTGGCCTCCTACTGGATTGATACCTTGGTTCTCAAAAACTGAGGGAAATACTTATGGTACTTTGCTACATCACCCTTTCCTCTTCAAGGGAAAACCAACGCAGTGCTCAAGAGGTAGCAAGAAGGATTTCTGGCGCCGTTGCCGGGGAGTGTACGCAAAAGTCAACATACCAAGTACCCATCAGAAACCCTTATCTCCTCGTTACATTATTTGCCATTTGCCTCTCGTTTTCCTCTGCCCCACTTCACCCTTGCCGTTTTATTCGCCCTCTCTCTCCGTCCACCTTCTCTTTCTCTATTTGCCTCTTTTTGCCCGTCTCTTGTTTGCTTGTGTGTTGGATTGCTTGCTTGTAACGATGGCTCAAGATAATACCAAATTGTGTGACTTTACTAATACCAACAACAATGATTTTATTAGCACTCCGATTGCTCCTCTTACCAATGCTGAATCTTTTGAAATTAATGCTGCTTTGTTGAATCTTATCATGAAAGATTCCTTTTCCGGCCTTCCTAGTGAAGATGCCTCTACCCATCTAAACAACTTTGTTGATTTGTGTGATATTCAAAAGAAGAAAGATGTGGACAATGATATTGTTAAATTGAAGCTATTTCCTTTTTTTCTTAGAGAACATACTAAAGCTTGGTTATCGTCTTTGCCTAAAAATAGTATTGATTCGTGGAATAAGTGCAAAGATGCTTTTATCTCTAAGTATTTTCCTCCCGCTAAGATCATCTCTCTTAGAAACGATATTATGAATTTTAAGCAACTTGATCATGAACATGTTGCACAAGCTTGGGAGAGGATGAAATTAATGATACGTAATTGCCCTACACATGATTTGAATTTGTGGATGATTATACAAAAATTTTATGCCGGATTGAATTTTACTTCTAGAAACCTTTTAGATTCGGCCGCGGGAGGCACTTTTATGGAAATCACTTTAGGAGAAGCTACTAAACTCCTAGATAATATTATGGTTAAGTATCCTCAATGGCACACCAAAAGATCTACTAATAATAAAGTGCATGCGATAGAAGAAATTAATGTTTTGAGTGGTAAGATGGATGAACTTATGAAATTATTTGCTAATAAAAGTGTTTCTTCTGATCCTAATGATATGCCTTTGTCTACTTTGATTGAGAATAATAATGAATCTTTGGATGTGAGTTTTGTTGGTAGGAATAATTTTGGTAACAACGCGTATAGAGGAAACTTTAATCCTAGGACGTATCCTAGTAATTCCTCTAATAATTATGGTAATTCCTACAACAATTCTTATCGAAATTTTAATAAGATACCCTCTGATTTTTAATATAATATTAAAGAATTTATTACCTCCTAATGATATGCCTTTGTCTACTTTGATTGAGAACAATAATGAATCTTTGGATGTGAGTTTTGTTGGTAGGAATAATTTTGGTAACAACGCGTATAGAGGAAACTTTAATCCTAGGACGTATCCTAGTAATTCCTCTAATAATTATGGTAATTCCTACAACAATTCTTATCGAAATTTTAATAAGATACCCTCTGATTTTTAATATAATATTAAAGAATTTATTACCTCCTAATGATATGCCTTTGTCTACTTTGATTGAGAACAATAATGAATCTTTGGATGTGAGTTTTGTTGGTAGGAATAATTTTGGTAACAACGCGTATAGAGGAAACTTTAATCCTAGGACGTATCCTAGTAATTCCTCTAATAATTATGGTAATTCCTACAACAATTCTTATGGAAATTTTAATAATATACCCTCTTATTTTTAATATAATATTAAAGAATTTATTACCTCGCAAAAGAATTTCAATGCTTTGATTGAAGAAAAATTGCTTAAGATTGATGAGTTGGCTAGGAACGTTGATAGAATTTCTCTTGATGTTGATTCTTTGAAACTTAGATCTGTTCCACCTAAGCATGATATCAATGAGTCTCTCAAATCCATGAGAATTTCCATTCATGAGTGCAAAGAAAGAACCACTAGGATGCGTGCTAAGAAGATTGTTTTGTGAAAGCGTGTTCTTCTAGTTTCCATGAAAATAAAGATGAAGATCTAAAAGTTATTGATGTGTCCCCTATAAAATCTTTGTTTTGCAATATTAATCTTGATAATTATGGGACTGAATATGATCCACCTTTACCTAGAAGGCATTCCAAAAATTCGGAGACTTTAGATCTAGATGCTAAAATTGTTAAAAGTGGGATTGAAGAGGTCAAAACTTTAAATATCAATGAACCCACTATTTTGGATTTCAAGGAATTTAATTATGCTAATTGGTCTTTAATAGATTGTATTTCTTTGTTACAATCCGTGCTAAATTCTCCTCGTGCTTATAGTCAAAATAAAGCCTTTACCAAACATATCGTTGATGCTTTGATGCAATCTTATGAAGAAAAACTTGAGTTGGAAGTTTCTATCCCTAGGAAACTTTATGATGAGTGCTAACCTACTATTAACATTAAAATTAAAGATCATGAGTGCTATGCTTTGTGTGATTTGGGTGCTAGTGTTTCCACGATTCCAAAGACTTTGTGTGATTTGCTAGGTTTCCGTGATTTTCATTATTGCTCTTCAAACTTGCACCTTGCGGATTCCACTATTAAGAAACCTATGGGAAGAATTAATGATGTTCTTATTGTTGCAAATAGGAATTATATGCCTGTAGATTTTATTGTTCTTGACATAGATTGCAATCCTTCATGTCCTATTATTCCTGGTAGACCTTTCCTTAGAACGATTGGTGCAATCATTGATATGAAGGAAGGGAATATTAGATTTCAATTTCCGTTAAGGAAAGGCATGGAACACTTCCCTAGAGAGAAGGTTAAATTACCACATGAATCTATTATGAGAGACACTTATGGATTGCCTACCAAAGATGGCAATACCTATATCTATCCTTGCTTTTATGCCTAGCTAGGGGTGTTAAACGAAAGCGCTTGTTGGGAGGCAACCCAATTTTATATTGATTCCTTGCTTTTTGCTCCTGTTTAGTAATAAATAATTTATCTAGACTTTGTTTTGGTTGTGTTTTTTGAGTTTAATTAGTGTTTGTGCCAAGTAGAACCGTTGGGAAGACTTGGGGAAAGTCTTTTTAATCTTGCTGTAAAAAACAGAAACTTTAGCGCTCACGAGAATTGCTGCTATTTTTATTTGTAAAGTGCTATTTAGTTAATTATTTTTGAAGATGATTAATATATAAATTCCTCACGTCCAGAAATTTATTTTAGAATTTTTGGGGTTCCAGAACTTGCGTTAGCTACAGATTACTACAGACTGTCCTTTTTTTGACAGATTCTGTTTTTCGTGTGTTGTCTGCTTATTTTGATGAATCTATGGCTAGTAAAATAGTTTATAAACCATAGAGAAGTTAGAATACAGTAGGTTTAACACCAATATAAATAAATAATGAGTTCATTACAGTACCTTGAAGTGGTGTTTTGTTTTCTTTCGTTAACGGAGCTCATGAGATTTTCTACTTTAAGTTTTGTGTTGTGAAGTTTTCGTGTTTTGGGCGAAAGATTTGATGGATTATGGAACAAGGAGTGGCAAGAGCCTAAGCTTGGGCATGCCCATGGCACCCCAATATAATCTAAGTACACCTAAAAGCCCAAGCTTGGGGATGCCCCGGAAGGCATCCCCTCTTTCGTCTACTTCCATAGATAACTTTACTTGGAGCTATATTTTTATTTACCACATGATATGTGTTTTGCTTGGAGCATCTTATATTATTTGAGTCTTTATTTGTTAGTCTTCCACAATCATCCTTGCTGTACACACATTTTTAGAGAGACATGCATGATTTGGAAATTGTTAGAATACTCTATGTGCTTCACTTATATCTTTTAGAGCACGGTGGTGGATTTGTTTTATAGAAACTATTGTTCTCTCATGCTTCACTTAGATTATTTTGAGAGTCCTACAAAACAGCGTGGTAATTTGCTTTAATTATGTTAGGCATTCAAGATTAATAAAAAAAATTATTACGAGTGTGTTGAATACTATGAGATGTTTGATACTTGATAATTGTTTTGAGATATGGAGATGGTGATATTAGAGTCATGCTAGTTGAATAGTTGTGAATTTGAGAAAGGCTTGTGTTGAAGTTTGTGATTCCTGTAGCATGCACGTATGGTGAACCTATATGTGAAGAAGTTGGATCATGATTTATTTATTGATTGTCTTCCTTATGAGTGGCGGTCGGAACGAGCGATGGTCTTTTCCTACCAATCTATCCCCCTATGAGCATGCGCGTAGTACTTTGCTTCGATAACTAATAGATTTTTGCAATAGGTATGTGAGTTATTTATGACTAATGTTGAGTCCATGGATTATATGCACTCTCACCCTTCCACCATTGCTAGCCTCTCTAATACCGCGCACCTTTCGCCGGTATCATACACCCACCATATACCTTCCTCAAAATAGCCACCATACCTACCTATCATGGCATTTCCATAGCCATTCCGAGATATATTGCCATGCAACTTTCCAACATTCCGTTTACTATGACACGCTCCATCATTGTCATATTGCTTTGCATGATCATGTAGTTGACATTTAGTTGTGGCAAAGCCACCGTTCATAATTCTTTCGTACAAGTGACTAATGCAGCATTGCTATCCCGGTATACCGCCGGAGGCATTCATATAGAGTCATACTTTGTTCTAGTATCGAGTTGTAATCATCGAGTTGTTAATAAATAGAAGTGTGATGATCATCATTCATAGAGTATTGTCCCCAAAAAAGGAGAAAGGCCAAAATAAAAAAAGAAGGCCAAAAAATATATATAAAAAATGGACAATACTACTATCCTTTTTCCACACTTGTGCTTCAAAGTAGCACCATGATCTTCATGATAGAGAGTCTCCTATGTTATCACTTTCATATACTAGTGGGAATTTTTCATTATAGAACTTGGCTTGTATATTCCAATAATGGGCTTCCTCAAAATGCCCTAGGTCTTCGTGAGCAAGCAAGTTGGATGCACACCCACTTAGTTCTTTTGTTGAGCTTGCATATACTTATAGCTCTAGTGCATCCGTTGCATGGCAATCCCTACTCACTCACATTGATATCTATTGATGCGCATCTCCATAGCCCGTTGATACGCCTAGTTGATGTGAGACTATCTTCTCCCTTTTTGTCTTCTCCACAACCACCATTCTATTCCACATATAGTGCTATGTCCATGGCTCACGCTCATGTATTGCGTGAAGATTGAAAAAGTTTGAGAACACCAAAAGTATGAAACAATTGCTTGGCTTGTCATCGGGGTTGTGCATGATTTAAATATTTTGTGTGGTGAAGATGGAGCATAGCTAGACTATATGATTTTGTAGGGATAACTTTCTTTGGCCATGTTATTTTGAGAAAACATAATTGCTTAGTTAGTATGCTTGAAGTATTATTATTTCTATGTCAATATTGAACTTTTGTCTTGAATCTTTCAGATCTGAATATTCATACCACAATTAAGAGAATTACATTGAAATTATGGCAAGTAGCATTCCACATCAAAAATTATGTTTTATCATTTACCTACTCGAGGACGAGGAAGAATTAAGCTTGGGGATGCTTGATGTGTCTCCAACGTATCTATAATTTTTTATTGTTCCATGCTATATTATATCCTGTTTTGGACATTATTGGGCTTTATTAAACACTTTTATACTATTTTTGGGACTAACCTATTAACCGGAGGCCCAGCCCAGAATTGTTGTTTTTTTGCCTATTTTAGGGTTTCGCAGAAAAAGAATATCAAATGGAGTCCAAACGGAATGAAACCTTTGGGAACGTGATTTTTGGAACGAACATGATCCAGAGGACTTGGACCCTACGTCAAGACATCAACCAGGAAGGCACGAGGTAGGGGGCCCGCCTACCCCCCGGCCTGCCCTCCACCCTCGTGGGGCCCACGTTGCTGCACCAACGTACTCCTTCCTCCTATATGTACCTACGTACCCCCAAACTACCATATATGGAGCCCCACAAGGCCTTTTTGTATATGCATGAGATCCCACGAGCCCCACCGCCGTAACTTTGTGTATGCATGAGATCCCATCTTGGGGCCTTTTTCGGAGCTCCGCCGGAGGGGGCATCGATCACGGAGGGCTTCTACATCAACACCATAGCCTCTCCGATGAAGTGTGAGTAGTTTACTTCATACCTTCGGGTCCATAGTTATTAGCTAGATGTCTTCTTCTCTCTTTTTGGATCTCAATACAAAGTTCTCCCCCTCTCTTGTGGAGATCTATTCGATGCAATCTTCTTTTGCGGTGTGTTTGTTGAGATCGATGAATTATGGGTTTGTGATCAAGTTTATCTATGAACAATATTTGAATCTTCTCTGAATTATTTTATGTATGATTGGTTATCTTTGCAAGTCTCTTTGAATTATCAGTTTGGTTTGGCCTACTAGATTGATCTTTCTTGCAATGGGAGAAGTGCTTAGCTTTGGGTTCAATCTTGCGGTGTCCTTTCCCAGTGACAGTAGGGGCAGCAAGGCACATATTGTATTGTTGCCATCGAGGATAACAAGATGGGGTTTATATCATATTGCATGAGTTTATCCCTCTACATCATGTCATCTTGCTTAAAGCGTTACTCTGTTCTCTTGAACTTAATACTCTAGATGCATGCTGGATAGCGGTCAATGTGTGGAGTAATAGTAGTAGATGCAGGCAAGAGTCGGTCTACTTGTCTCAGACGTGATGCCTATATACATGATCATACCTAGATATTCTCATAACTATGCTCAATTCTGTCAATTGCTCAACAGTAATTTGTTTACCCACCATAATACTTATGCTCTCGAGAGAAGCCACTAGTGAAACCTATGGCCCCCGGGTCTATTCTCCATCGTATTAATCTTCCAATACATAGTTATTTATTTTGCCTTTTATTTTACTTTGCATCTTTATCATAAAAATACCAAAAATATTATCTTATCATATCTATCAGATCTCACTCTCGTAAGTGACCGTGAAGGGATTGACAACCCCTTTATTGCGTTGGTTGCGAGGAGTTTATTTGTTTGTGTAGGTGCAAGGGACTCGTGCGTGGCCTCCTACTGGATTGATACCTTGGTTCTCAAAAACTGAGGGAAATACTTACACTACTTTGCTGCATCACCCTTTCCTCTTCAAGGGAAAACCAACGCAGTGCTCAAGAGGTAGCAGGCGGCAACGGATCAAGTGTTCAGTGCCGCACTGGTGGCGCACAGGGAACTTGAGGAACATGTAGCAATAGGAGCGGAGCCATCGGGTGGCGGGCCGGGGCCCTCCCCGGTAGAGTCTGACGCCGGCAAAACAGAGCCCCCGGCGAGACCCGATCCCGGCAAGGCGGGGTCTGAGCAGATGAGCAAAGTAGAACATAAGAAGAAGATGGTGCAGCACCCAGTCTACACTACAAAAAAATACACTTCCGTGATGATACGTGTTTGTCACAGTAGGTCGCATTTTTGTCATGCATGTACACCCATGACAAATTTATGACAGAATCAAGATAGTCATACCTGTGCCGTCGTAAAAGTGTTCCATGACATTACCAAAATTATCATCACGGAAGTGTCCACTTCCATGACGATAAATCACGCGTCATAGAAGTGCTTTCGTCAAGGGTGACCGACACGTGGCATCCACCGTAACGGAACACCGTTAAGCTATCGGGTCGGGTTTTGGATCCGATAACCTGTTAACAGCCCCGACCAATGGGGATTTTCCATGTGTAAAATCATCATTGGCTGGAGGAGACACATGTCAGGTCCGCGTTAGCATAGGTGTCACTCATCCAATGGGCGAGACGCGCCTATGATATGTTGACACGTGGACCGGCCCATCAAGTTTAAATGGGCCAGCCCAACTGAAGTCCCACAAGATTTTGCGGACCATAATGGGCCGGCCCAGCTAAAGGCCCACGAGATTTTGCGGACCATAATGGGTTGGCCCAGCTAAAGGCCCACAAGATTTTGCGGGCCATAATGGGCCGGCCCAGGTAAAGGCCCACAAGATTTTTGTGTGCCATAATGGGCCGTCCCAGGTAAAGGCCCATAAGATTCTTACGGATAATAATGGGTCGGCCCAGCTAAAGGCCCACGAGATTTCACCGACATTAATGGGTCGACCCAGCTGTAGGCCCACAAGATTTCGAGGACCCTAGTAGGCTGGCCCATTAACTAGCTGCCATGTTTTGGACCAAATGCCAGCCCATATTTGATCTGGTTCATTAATGGCCTGCCACGCTCCGGGCCTAATAGTGGCCCATATGAGATCCGGCCCGTTAAAAGCCTACCACGTTCTGGGCCAAATTATGGCTCAGATCAGGTCCGGCCCATTAAGAGGCTTTGGGCTCAATTATGGCCCATATCAGATTCGGCCCGTCAACTGGACACTATGCTTTTGGGCCCACTTGCTAAAGGCCCACTTAGTAATTCGGCCTGATATTAGTTTTGGCCTGTTAAGGGCCTGTTTAACATTTCGGCCCTATATTAATTTCGGCCTGTTAAAATCTCGTCATATAGTTCGGCCTAACTACGGCCCAGTTTGCATCCAGCCTGCTCGCAGCCGATATCTAATTGGGCCAAACAAGGACCGGGACAATTTTGTCCTGTTAAAAGCCCGTGATTTGATTCGCACAATCATGGGCCGGGGTTCATTTCGGGCTGCTGCCGGCCCATGAGCTGTTCGGCACGTTTCAGGCCCAACCTACATCCTGATTGCATGACGGCCCGATTATGTACCGTAATTTTACGGTTTGGCCGGTTTACTATGAAGACAGGATATATATACAGTAAAATAACTGCAGCATCATGAATAAGAAAAAACCTAGACTATACAATAAAGAAATTACGGCATATTACATCCACTGGGCATCAAAGTTCGCCACTATGATAATAAAGCACAAGCAGACAGCAGATTACATACACTGGGCATCAAAGATCGCCACCAGTGCAAATAAACATGTCGACAAAATAATATACAAAACCAACAGCACTTGAATAGAGTTCAAGAAATGTTATCCCTGCTGGGGAGCTGCAGCGCAAGCAACTGAGCAAGATGATGAGACGACACTTGTTCAACACTTATATCTTCCTCACTCTGAAAGATAAACAAGCAGACAGATGAAAGGTTTTGCACATAAATGTATCAGTGCTGACAATTCATCACATTTCTTACTGACAAATAAAGTGACACGGTTTAAAATTGCATTAACACAATATGGTATTGTTCAGGTCAAGACATGGCAGGAACTGACATTGTGAAGGAGTTGGCAGCTTCACGACACCACTGGATTACAGATCAAGAACTCATAAGTATCAATGGTTAGTGTGTTGTCAATTTATAGCATTTCAGATTGGCAAATAAATAGACGGTTTAAATAATAGTAGAATGATATGACATTGTTCATAGTTAAGACATGGCAGAATATGACATTGTGCTGCAGTGGGTAGGTTCACCACACCACTGGATTACGGATGAAGAACAGAAGCATACATGCAGTGCAAAAGAAGATCACTTGCTCTGTATAGTTTAATTTACATGGTATGAAGAAGGAACTTGGTTGTACAACTAAAAACTTAAATTGAGAAAGGACAAACTTTTGTTTATGAACTACATAATAAACTTTAAACAAGCAATTTGATGCAAACACCAAAAATAAACAGTTGTTGCAGTCATGCCTAACCAAATATATACAACAAAGTTTGAAGGCTTGAGATGGACAAACTTACATTATTGGTGAAGACACGCTCTATAAAGTCCTTGTCCAAGCTGATGGGGGGCAATTCAAGAAGTTTACCACAGAATCTTCTTCAAAAGCATTGCCTTTGTTCTACATTTTGTCAAAAGTAAATATAGATGTGATAATATACGAAAAATGGAGAATATTTAAGATAAGATGAAGAGTGATGCTACATAACCAAGTAGCTATAAATGTAAGTGCAGCAATACATGCAAAAGGTACAGCCAAGAGCAATGCACAGCTAAACTTCTTCAGTACCAACCTTATGGTAAGAGTAAATATAGATCTGATGTGTAGAAAATGGAGGGCAAAGGAAAATAAGCTGCAGAGTGATGGTACATGAACAACTACCTGTCATAATAAGTACACTGATAAAGGACAGCATGTACTTACAAGAACAATGCAGAGCTAAAAAAACATTGGCATTGGATATATTCTACACTAATGTAACCATTCATACAGATCAGATAATTTGGAGCAAATAACTGATAACCAAGCTATCATGCATACTGCTATCACATAATGAACCAGGTATGTATGCAAGTACAGTGATACACGACAATAGGTACTAACAAGAGCAAAGCAGCGGGCAGCATATTTGCGATATCTGTCATTCTTGTCAAACCGGAATTCTTCTTCGAGCAGATTTCCTGCAAAAAAGATCCGTAAGGCACATGCGGAAAAGTAGAAGTTCAAATTGTCATGTGATTTCATAGACAGTACCTCATCCTGGGAACGAGACTAGTGCATAATAAGGTTTTTCCATTCAATGTCTTCTAAATTTAGCACAGGAGACTTCACCGGAAATTCGTTTATAGACTTGCCATCAAAGTGTGATTTCCTCAGGTAACACCGATACTACTGCAATGCTTCCTTGAAAAGCACAAGCAAGCTTTGCTCGTCATGACTATCCAGATTGACCCTCGCCTAGTTACAACAATGTAATGCAAATCATTGATGTGTTCAATCAGCAGAAAACGGGAAAATAATAACCATGAATAATAGCACTTACATGTAAGTTGGACAGGAAGATGTGAAAATGGTGTTTGTCTTCACAACAATTTTCCCATGACGGGAATATATGCACGTAGTCCCTAACAACATTGAAAGCATTGTCTTTTAAACTGGGAATAAATGGAATGGGGTTCCAATCTGCAGGAATTGGTCGTCTCTGCAGTTGGGATAGGTCTTCGTCCGGTGGACTTGCTGTACTTTTTGCTGGAGTGGGATTTTTCTGTGGTACAGCTGGTGCTATGGCAAATGAAATCGGTATACCTTTTGCTAGAGTGCAGGTCCTGTGTGGTGGGGCTAGTGGTGTGGCCAGTGAAGTATGGGTACAGTCTGCTGGAGTCAGTCCTACGTTTTGTGTCACTGGCTGTACATCCAATATAAGTGGGGTGCTGTCTGATTTCTCCGGCACCACCATGTTTTTCAAGGACTTTGCTGGTGCTCCTTCAGGTTCGGCAATCACCCTCTTCCTTTTTGATGTCTGATGCACAAGAACAACATTTGAGTGGAAAAACATGGTATGATGACAGATGGAATATGTATTGATAATGGATGGGCATGGCATCTCGACATATATGATGAGTAAACTAAGAAGATGGCGGTGCAACAAAGTAGAAGAAATGCAAGACAACATATGCAAGATACCCGCAATCAATAAAATACTGCCAAATTAGAATAGGCACCTTGATGGGCAAACAGGACAGGCCATCTGCCTTTGACTCCTCGAGGTTAGAATAGTCATTAGGATAATATTCTGAACAAGAATCAACAGGTGGGGAGCATATGAGTTTCATTGCATCCAGAATGGCACTCAATGCCTTGGTGCCCATTTTGTAAGTCATTGTAGTGTTTAGCTTCAAGAGTGGACTGCTGCTAGTGCGACACAAAGCAGCTACACAGATCATAGTGTAGATATAACGGGAAAACCTTAAGCATCAGAGTAAAATCAGCAAAGTGGAACTTGCTGGAATATATGTGCTAGTGTTGCCGGTACGGCTAGAAAGGCTTTGGATACCAGCTCTCTTCGAGTGAAGGTGCGGTACTGTTAATACCAGTGTAACTCTCAAAGGCGACACAGCTCCCCGCATTTCCTTGCTATTCTTATAGGATTCAAGTGGGTAGGCCACTACAAATCCTATACCTATGTTTACAAGATCCTATGAATCAAAGAGGCTCAAAGTGTCCATCACAACCGACCGTATAGACCTCTACACTGCAAATGTCCCTGCTCATCTTCAGTACAAGGAACATATTGTACTACTATCATACTCCCTCCGTTCCAAAATATAAGTCCTGGTAGAGATTTCCACTATGGATCACATACAGATGTATCCAGATACATTTTAGAGTGTAGATTCACTCATTTTGCTCCATATGTAGTCCATGGTGGAATCTATACAAAGACTTGTATTTAGGAACGGAGAGAGTACATATTAAAGAAGAACGGAAGAGGAACATGGTAAAGAAGAGCAAGCAGATTTTGGATAATAAAATGTTGGTTGCGCAGTGCCCACACATGATGAACTAGAGCGCATTAAGAATGCAACTCCCAGCTGTCTCTCGACCATTTCAGGTGGTTGGATGAAGATCCTACATCTCCTAACCCTTCTTCTTCCTCGTCTCTGATTCTTCCCATACAGAACACTGCACGGGCCGCCGGCCGGACCACCGGCTCCCACCGCCTGTGTTCCTCCGCCACCCCCCCCCCCCCCCCCCCCCCCCCCCCCCCCCCCCCCCCGCATTGAGTTTTCTTTGTTCGGCGAGGCCCCACAACCACCCGAGCTCCTTCAATCGCACCGGCAAACTCCGGCGAGCTCCGAAAAATCGACTAACCCAATTTTGAAATTTAGTCTACTGTGATTTAACTAGTGTGGAATATAAAAGGGGAAAACCATAAGCATTGGGAGTATAGTGTTGAGCGTGCCATGGCGGATCTGAAGGTGAAAACCAGACAAAGGCAACTTTGCAACCAAGACCAGAAATCAGAGTAAAGCAGTGGTGATCTATTTTCTTGTTGCGATAAATAAGTTGAGCAGATACGAAAGAGTACCGCCTCTGGTGCGGCGCCGTGTACGCATCTGCTGAGAATTTGACGGTATTGCGGTAGCGATGGCTGTCGGCGGTGTGGAAGCACATCTAGGAGGGTAGACGGTGGCGGCGGGGCACGGTGGATGAGACGGTCGTAGGATCGGCGCCGACAAGGTGGACGACGGTGGGGATGAAGCGAGAGGACGGGATGCAAGGATCCCGGTCCGAAGCCGTGGATGAGAGAGGTCAATCTCTTGTAATGGATGGCGGCGTCGGGGTATCAGCTCCGGCATGGTGGAGGAGGACGGCAGTGGATGGGGTGGCGGACGGCGGTGGACAGAGGAGGGTGGGGTGGAGAGGGTGTTTTGGCGCCCACGGAGTACGAATGGGGAAAAGGGAGGTAGAGAGGAAGGGGGGAACCATGTATTCAGGGCGCGCTTGTCTCAAATGCGAGGAAATTTACAAAGTTAGCCCCCGTTTCAAATTTCTACTACATCACAGCAACATTAGTCGGTTGGGGATAGGACGGTAATCTCACATACACCGAATATTTGCCGAAGGGAGTTTGTTTTTGGCGCCCACCGTGTATGAATATGAATCGGGGAGGGAGTCAATTTCGGCCGAGGACACACTGTGTTTTGGCGGCCACCGTGTATGAATCCGGGTGAGAGGCGGTTACATCACGTTCGGGTGAAATTACAAACCTACCCCTATCAAAACCTATAGAAATCCAGCAGATAGGCTTTGTGTGGCAGGGATAGGCAGTAGTGATTTCCATCTCGCAGATTTTGGTTTCAGGCGGTTACTGCGACTTTCCCCGCTTCGTTCAAATTTTGCAGAGTGCACGTTTACCGTGCCAACTCAATTCGAATTCCGTTTGTATTCTATTTTTCGGGCAGGATCCATTTTCAATTGGAATTACATTCTATATGCATCATTTTTTATATATACTTTCAAAAGCACAACAAAGAATTCTACTCCTTTATATGTATAATATGATTTACAAATACAACGATCTCGAAATCTTAAGGTTGAATTCGATTTTTTTAACCAAATTAGGTTCTATTAAAATGTATGGATCAGTAATATCTACATATTAAATAACATAGATGTGCGTGAATTCATATGAGTATGCATGTTTGATAGATCAATTTTGGTTCGAGTATGGATTACATGTATCATCATCTCGAATTCAAATATTTGAATCCCTTTTTTGTTCACTCCTTTCACGCCCATCTCTCTCGCATGGATGCTCCTTCAGGTAGCTATCACTCTCTTTTCTCCAGCTCACCCGCACGCTCACTTCATGTTTCTCCTATCCTCGCAAACATGGTCTCTCGACGTCTCCCTTGAGAAGTGTCACACTCTCCCTATCATTATACATTACACGGTTTTCATTATCTCTCACGTCTCTACTGTTCTCTGGTATCACTCGGTACCTAAGCTTTCTTTTTCACCGCCACACACATAGTCTCCACTCGTCTTTCACTTTGTCTTTCTCTCTATGGGATTATCTGAGACACCCTATATGTCTCTACATATGACTCATACCACTAAAATTACTCTCTCTCTCCTGTAGACACAACATTTGTTGCGGTCTCCTTTTCGTCTCCATCCCAGACTAACATTATTCATTTGTTTACCGATCAGACAACCCCGACTACCGTCTCTTCTCTCTCTCTCATAGAGACACACACACAACTCCTGCTTCCACTCCCCTTCCCGACTACCATCTCTCTCACACACACACAAAACTCTCGCTTTCGCACCCCGACTCGTATTTCTCTCACAAACATTTATCAACTAGCTAGCCTCTATATAGGTTTATACACCCTCACAATCGTGCTTCCACCATCGCGTACATGTCTCTCTCCCGCTCCTTGTATCTATGTAGATTTTTCTTCCCTTCTTGAGAAACGCCCTCTCGATCGTGCACACACACACTATCGCCTCATTTTAAGCTGATACCTATCGCGCGCACACTCCTTGTGTCTTTGTCACACATGCACTCCGTCCTCCTCCACTCTCCCTCTCTCTCACACACACATGGGCTTTTTGCAACAACTAGCAAGATGCCCATGCATTGCACGGAACATCAAGATGCATTTGTATGAGTAGTTTATCTTGTGGGGGAAAAGGATGAACGAGGGAAGGCCTTATTGGCAAATGTGGAGAGGGGTGTGGGTATCTTTTTGCAAAATTGCCATAGTTTCCTTCTTGTCCGTTAGATATAGATCGGACGGCCTATATTGCAGGATGGCAGGCACACAATCATCACCGACAATGCTTTTTATAAGAGTAGGGATAAAAAATAGAGTTGGTGATGATGGTGGGCCTGCCATCCTGCAATGTAGGTCGTCCGATTTATATCTGACGGATAGGAAGGAAAATATGGCAATTTACCCGCACTCTTCACCACATTTACAGATAAGGCCTTCCCTCGTTCATCCTTTTCTCCCACAAGATCTTGATGTTCCGTGCAACGCATGGGCATCTTGCTAGTAAGAGTAGAAATTAGACATATACCGCATCTCGAATCTTGAAACCAACAACATTCCTCCCTTATCTCATCAAAACCGCCAAAGGAATATATTTTGAGTGAAACATAACATATTTTTAGTGATATACGTATTTCAAAACTAGACTATTTTTCTATCAAATCGGTGAATATGTATTAATCTACTTTGATCGTGTGGCAACGCATTGGCACATTGCTAGTAGTTATTATAATTTTTTGGACACCAGACAAACGGTGGAGTACATATACAAAGAGAAGAGGCGCACGCACGCAGTCGGCTTCTCGCTGTCTCGCACACATGAGTGTTACGTAAAGGCGACGTTAACAAATAAACCCTAAAACCCTAGGTGCACGATTGCTGCATTCGCGGGTACCGGGTACGTGGTGGAGCACCTTTGTAGGAATAGTCAGCTCACGTGATAATTTGATCCGTAGGAGTTGATGGTCGGGACCATAGGTGAACGACTTGGAGCGTGGTGGCTCGCCAGTTGCCACAGATCGAGTAGCCACATTTAAAATATCGTTTTTTTAGCGGGGTTAAGAGTTCCGATTTTCAATGGCGCGTTATAAGTAGTAAGTAGTTTCTAGAACGATTGATATGGAGCGAAAATGGAATTCATAGTACTACGTACCTCCTTGGCGTATGGTTGTATGGTTTTTTTTGCGATGGAGGTTGTATGGGTTTATGTTGCAAGATGTTGAACTTGGTAGTTCTAGGGCAAATACTATGGTTTAGATTTAGATGCTGGTTTTCAGTAATGAAAATTGGAAGGGGAAACCCTTCTTTGATTAAAAAAAACTACTACCTCCATTCTGGTTTACTAGTCCCCATTGTACTTTGGGTCAAAGTTTGTCCATGAATTTTACTTGTAAAATGTGAATGAAAACGAGATGCATGCATGAACACTAGTTACTCTAACCCCCCTCTCTTCTTTAGTTCTTTGCCACATCAGCATGTTTTATATTCCCGTGTGCATGATACCAGCTAAGATACCACCATTATGTCCAGCCTTAATCATCGCATGCAATAATTTAGTGCACCTTGAAATATGAACATGTGTTTGGCGTGTATGTTTTTAATGACTTGATACTATACCTAGCCCGGCATGCAAGATGACTTATTATGCACCGTTCCCCATACCTGCAGGAAGCCCGTTCGCCTCCAAATCTTTTCCTCTCCATGTGTGGAAACAATATGCCCGCCAAACTCTCCTTCTCCCTCCGGCGGTCCCACCACTCCACCCCGTGTGAAAAAATCTGCATGCATGACTCTCCTCCCCCCACGCTCGTCCAATCCATTGTGACCAACAATATTTCCACCCCTTCGCTCCCCCATAATTTACTCCAACAAATATGCCTACATAGCTGTTACTTAACTGTAGGTGCATTGGGTCACTGACATATGGGCCCAACAGGGGTCTGGCCCACATGTCAGTGATGCAACTGGACCTGTAGTTAAGTCAGTGCAGCTCAGTCCATATCTTACGTAGGTGTGCCATTGCTCTCTATAAATACTGCGCCTCCCACGACATCACTATCTCCTCCCCCTCACGTTCATGTTCATCGCTATCTCCTCCCCTCCCTCTCACGTCGACCACCATGGCATCGCCCCTCCCAAGCCCTACGAGCCCCTCGCTGCACCGCGCGGACAGTCACGCGTCGCTGTTCCGTTCCTCGCTGCCACTAGTCGAGGAGGACGTGTCGGTGTTCCACTCCTCGCCGCTACGCGACGCATCGTCGTTCCGTTCCTCCACGCCACTAGTCGAGGAGGACGCGTCGGCGTTCCGCTCCTCGCCGTGACGCGACGCGTCGCCGTTCCGTTCCTCGCCGCCACTAGTCGAGGAGGACACATCGGCGTTTCGCTCCTCGCCGCGACGCGTCGAGGTGGACGCATCGGCGTTCCCAATCTCGCCAGCACGCGCGCCGGAGGACGCGTCGACTCCCCTCTATGAGGAGAACGCCGCGCCGCCCGCCGAGCCCCCCCAGCCT
Source organism: Triticum urartu (assembly GCF_003073215.2). NCBI lineage: Eukaryota > Viridiplantae > Streptophyta > Magnoliopsida > Poales > Poaceae > Triticum > Triticum urartu. The sequence continues at coordinate 548,751,179 of NC_053028.1, read as the reverse complement.
TGAGGAGCTTTGGAAAGAAATGGATGTCGCCTTGTGGGAGGCTTTGCCTCCAGCAGAGCACGCCAAAATAGAGGCGGAGAAGACGGCCGAGGAAGAGAAGCGCACCGCAGAACAAGCTGCCTGGGAGGTCTATGTCGCGTCCGAGAGAGTCAGGCAATTGGCTCTTTGGCAGAAGGCTCGTGCGAGGGCCGTGAGGGTGGCGGAGGATGCCCCTGCCGACGCCCTGAGTGCAGTCGAACCCAAGTGCATCATCTACACCTGGCGGTACGTGGACCGGGTGCACGCTTCCAGCGAGGAGGAGTACCTGTTGGCGCCGGATCACCACACCGGTGAGATCACGCTCGCCCACCGGCAAGCCGCCAATCAGCACCTCGCGAGTTGCGAGGCTGAGGAAGAGGCGTTGTGTCGGCGCGCTGGGAAACGGCCGTGCACCAGGGCACTCGTGGCGTGCCGCTAGCACTCCTGCGAGCGCCGTGGCTTTTAGGAGGAGTATAATTTTGTTTCGTAAGGCGATCTCATTAGTTTTGGGACGCAAATGATAAATCTTGAGTGTTCAGGAATTTTTAGCGTCCTTAATTAAGTATGTAAAAGGGAAAGTTTGGAAACCTTGTGTATTCGTACGCATTTTGCAAGTACGTGCATATAGCACAAACTTTACTATATACTATCGCACTACACGTCTCTCTCGATATATGCTTGCAGACTATGCTACTCCCTCCGTCCAGGTCAATAAGTCATCTTTGGTTGTGCACCGTGACCAAGAAGGAGGGAAGACTTACACACCTAGATGGAGGGAGTACTACAATTACTTTTGTACGTGCAAATGCATGTTTTAACATTACGATGCGGTTTTTGTAAAAGTAGAAAAACAACACTAGTCAAGCTTGTGAAACAATTCAATGGAAAACAAATGCAAAAATGCTCATTTGATTGTTTACTTTTAGCTTCCTTCTCTGTGGTTATTTCTCTGTCGTACTTTGTACAGAGTATCTCACTGGTTGGAAAGGCATGCAAATTCCCAAATGATAGTGCATGTCACATGCACTACTCCATCCGTCTAGGTGAGTAAGTCATCTTAGGTTGTGCTTCGTGACCAAGGAGGAGGAGAAAACGAGAAGCGTTAATGTTTATTTGCTATTAATAGTATTGCATGCAATGAACTAACCACTGCATGTCGTGTTTGATATCTCAAGTCATTAAAAGCATGCACACTCTTTATCTCTTATTAGTTGATATGTCAAGAAACAAGAAACGAGGTAGAAGTTAATGCACCGCGCCTAAGTGTTTTGGGATTATTTGGTTTTCGTAAGATGACTTACACACCTAGACGGAGGGATTACAATGGTGAGGAATAAACCAGTTAAATCTTTGGTCAAAATTTAGCACAAATTACAATGGTGAGGAATAAACCAGGACGGAGTAGTAGTTTAGAAGCCCAAATAAATGAGTGAGGCGCCTTGTGGGAAAAGCTGGGGAAGCTGCCAAAAGAACTGGCCCTAGGAGTAGTAGCTAGGGGTCAAGTGTGCGAGATGAACCGGAGAAAGTAAATGCAGAGAGATGAAATGCAAAAAAGACGGAGGGATGTGATGGTTGCTTGTCCGTTTATTTTACCAGGCCACTTATTATTAGGAGTGGTTGGGTTTTGTGATATGACGGCTTTACTGGCGCGCCACGAGCGGGGTGAGAGGTGAGACTCCCGTGCAGCGCCGCCCTCTACACTTGTACTACATCGGTCGTGGTTTATTAGTCCCCCATTGAATTTGACTGAAGATTTAACTAACAAAATGTTAGTGCATGTCAACAAAAACTATATCGTTGGATTCGTATTTGAACATAGTTTTGAATGATATAATTTTAGGTGACATGCATCAGCATTTATCGTACTATATATAATGTTAGTTCAAGTTTTGGTCGTACTAATCTATAGTACTCCCTTCGGTCCTTTTTTCTTTGCGTTCTATGCTTAGCCCGCATACCAAGGAGAGGAGAGAGCAGCAAAAATCGGACTGTTTTGCCCCTGGTTTGCTACAGAAGGGACGCTGGGTAGTTATTGTGCGCATGCAACGATTGGCTCGACACCCTGTATTCTCGCGCCCACGTTCTCCTTTGTCCACCTCTCTGCATGCATGCGGGTTCTCTCTCTCCGCTCAATCTCTGCATGCAGGCGCATGCATCTCTCTCTGTGTGTGCAAAATCTTCTCAGCATCCGCGCCAATCTCTCAGCCATTGCATGGAGTTTGAGCATAAGGAACACCGAGGCAAGAAGAACAACATCGTCGCTTGATACTGGTGGAATTGGAGCCAAAACAGTTCGTTTAATTTTCGCAGATGAAATCTTTCCGCCAACATTTTCAATTCCCTCCTAAACTAAACAGCCCACCATAGATTAGTAGCTCGACTAGCACCCATACGATGTGCTCAAGCGCGTGGACGCCACCGTCATCCAGGTGCATGCTGCAGTCTGCGAGCGCGCCGCCTTGCACGAGTGCGTCGCCGTCCGCGGGCGCGCTGCACACCTGGAACACATCGCCTAGCTGCAACACGTTGTCGTCAGTTAGCGCCCCGTCTTCCACAAGTGCGTCGTCGTCCACGAGCTGGAGCACGCTTCGGTACGCGAGCTCAATGTCGTCCATGTCAAGCAAGCTTTCATCCATGGTCTCACTAGGGTTGGCTATCCTACCACAACCACGATGGGTGCATTTCATCTATGGAGATGTACGGGATGTAGCAGAGATGGGAGAATGGGAAGGTGAGATGGGACCGGTGGGGACTGGGAGGAGAGTAAGAGGTAGGCGCCTGCCTGCCTTGGGAAGGCGTGAAGGACATGCATGGGAGAGAGAGATGGGAGTAACTGCAGGCATGTGTGTGAGCGAACATAAAGGAGGTGTAAAGTTGGAAAGAACAGCCCCAACACGCTAATACGCAGAGCATTGCGGGAAAATGGATTTTTCTTAAACACAGACTAAAAAGGACCGGAGGGAGTAGTAAGGTGCCCGTGCGTTGCACCGAAGAGTGAAATGCATTGATCGGGGAGTTTTTTATTTTCACAAAGGATGTGGGGGTCATCTCATGTGTAATGGGTATCGATAGGTTTCTTCGGATATTATTTCATCTCTAGAACTCACAAACATCCGGGTGAAATAGATAAAAAGGTATCTTTTGCAAACAAAAGCGTTCAACTGTTCAACCTGCATCCAAAACTTGTGAAGAAATAACACTTATTGTGCTTTGCAAGAAATGATCTTCAAGAATTAGTTTTTGAGTATCGATTATTATACATGTTGGCTATAGATGACATGGCACTTTCTTATAGTCAACAGTTGGCTATACTATTAAGTAATATTAACCATGCACTTATACACCTAGACGGAGGGATTAAATTACGATGACTTGCAAGCGGGCAGAGGAGATGTAAGAAATGGTTCATCGTAAGTCCTTCACCAGTACTGTAGTAAAAATTCATACATGGAAGATTCTAGACTAAACCATAAACGGATACAATTTTATTCATGCGCGATACTCCAATAGAGCAAGATCCTGCATGGAAGTCTCCACATGCTTAGACAGCGGATTACATTGAGCGAAGACTAATGATCAACATTTAACTTGATGATGCATATGTCCAGGTGAACCTCCTTGGATTTCGAACAGGAAGGACAGAAACACATACGATGCAACTGGAGCAGCACCGTTGGCGTTGAGGTTGTCGCCCATGTCCAAACACCACGTAGACACGGTCTTTGAGCACGGTTCGTAGTCGTTCCACGCTCGGGCATTGAAGCTTGTAACTATTTTAGATTAGAATACACTACTCCTCCGGTGCTAGTAGTAGAGTAGACTCCTACTCCACTACTCTAGTCAAGCAAGTTAGGGCATAGCACTGTAGGGAGTACCAGTACTGTGATCACTCAAGCAAGTTCTCTAGCATCGACATGACCCTACGCTGCTGGTATGTGTCTCATAAGTCAAGCGGCGTGTTGTAGTTATCATCACCTGTCCACTTCCCGCAACACATATTCCCTTCTCCATCTTTGTCCGCACATAATCTCGTCCAATCTTCCATCCCCGCTAAGGCGCCTCCCCCCCTTGTCCGAAACCCAAGCACTAACAATGGCAGAACCGAGCAGCGTCCGCCGAAAGAGTGGCTAGAATTCGCTCCCCACAGAGGTAATGAAGCATTGTTTCGCATGTGGACAATCTCAGTACCATGCCGCTCGCCGCGTGCTCGTCGGGGCTGTACCACTTACTCAAAGCCCTCAGGCCGGAGCTTTTTAAGCCAGCTCCTTGCTTTCTAATGCCGCCTGATCTTCAGAAACAGCGTGTCACGCAGCATAATGATCGTAGGGTGGCGAGCATCAACCCCGTTGACTGTGATTCGATCCCCGTCAGCCTCAACTACATTAACAGTATGTACTGGGTCGGCATGAACACGTCTTGGATGGTGCTCGTCGACGGTCGCGGCAGCTGGATGCTCGTGGAGGTCTACACCAGGCGATTGATTCCCCTTCCTTCGATTAACACTGCACTGCTTTGGCACCGCGGCCCAGAATACTCGGAATCTTAGAGTAGCCAACATGATACCAAGTTTGATTTGCTCAAGGTTGTAATCTGCCAAGTTCCCACAAGATCTGCGAATTATAAAGACTTCAGGCTAATTGTGTTCTTCAACTACGGTCTCGCCTATCTGACAGGTCACTGTGGTAAGTGGATAAATCTGCACGTCCATCGCAGGATCATACACCCTCCATGGTTCTCTGATGCCATTGAACACAAGGGCTTCATTTACGCTGTCGACTCCTTCTATGGCTGGACGTATTGCTGGACTACTCCAGTCATCGCTATAAACGGCTGTTACAGCAGTATGTTACTTTCCTATGATATCATGATGGCTTGCTTATATTACTGTCAACATTTGCTGAAAAAATATTCATGCTCATAACATGTTGTTCTTAAGATTGACTAAATCAAGAGCCCTTTTTTATTTGACTCCAACTTGATATGATGTTGTAGGCCGCCTGGTGTCCCTACCCTTCCTAATCCTAGAACCTTGCAAAGAAAAGCGGCATGGTAGTTGCAGGTGGTTCCTGGCTCGATCAGACGACGACGAAATATTGATGATCATTCGCATGTACCGGACATGTTGTTTCGCAGAATACAATCACAGTCATTGCAAGGTCTTTGAGCAGGATCCCAGCTTCTTTGGGCCTTCAGGAATTTTTGACTAGAGGCTGGTAAGTAGCCTTGGTACATGCTCTCTGTTTGTCGGACTGAATTATCCGATTAACCAGGAGATAACCGACGGCAAGGATCATGATGGCAGCGCGGTTTCATTCATCAGGCAAAACTGCGTGTACACAGCGTACCATGCGTCTCTGCATGCAACATACCCTGATATGTGCCGCCACGCTCTGCAGCCCAAAGTAGGAGAGAGGGTCGCAAGTATCAGACTTCGACCTGCTGGTTGGAGTTTCCCCTGTCAGGCACCCATCTGGTTCAAGCCGTCAGCCAATCTCCACAGCTTAATAAATAAGAACGTCTAACTGAGCCAGTTAGTTAGATGCATACACTTGGTGTAGTAGGATCTTTATTTAGTTTGATGCATACACTTGTTCTTTTTTGGTAGCCCTTTTGTAATGATGGCTGATGTTTGGTTTGGAAGAGAGAGCTGCGTCTTCACTCTTCTGGCCTGCTTACTGCTTTTGTTGCACCCCCAGCCTTGGTTGCTGCTGCTCCTGTTTTCAATGTACAATCAGTAGTATATTTCGTCTGTTGGGTGAATAAATGTGTTGTTAGAATGACAAACACAATATTTTGGAATTCGTTGCACGGTTCGATCCTTCGGTGCCCCGTACCGTACGTAGCACATACTATTTTTCGTACGGAACACATTTTCCACTTGTTGATAACATGCAACCCACTGATGAAGGCCCAATAGAGAAGCCCATAATTAACTGGATGGGAGGCTTTCACATGAATCCGGCCCAGGTACATGCTCATGGTCCCCTAAACATAAATAAGTAAGTAAATAAATAAAGCTAAATGCTCATGCAACAGTTCTTTGGGAAAATAGGTAGCCCAGTATTTCTTTTTGAAGAATACCCAAGCTAGGCCTATTTGTTTTCGCCAATTTACTGGGCTGCAAATCTTTCAAGACGAGGAGGGATGCATTTCGGCCTGGCTTAAGAGTATGGTCAATGTCTGTTAAAAGTAATATCAAAAGGGGTTGAAAATTGCAAAAAAAAATATAGCAAATGGGATATAAGTTTCTTTTTTTGTTTTTGTTCTTCACTTATATCTTATACGTATTTCATTGGATATAACATGACATAGTACTAATTTATTTTTAAATTTGTTTTAGTATGGCTATTAATTTTTGGATTAAGCATATTTCGTCCCATAGCAAAAATTTGCGAATTTTCAAAATTTCCCACATATTTAGTTAAGTTTTTGACCCTGGTACTAACCAGAAAATGGCCAGCAATTCTAAAAATGGAAAACGGGCTGCAATAAATTCCATGTGAATTAGAAAATGAGTAAAAATTATAAAAATAATAGCAAATGGGCTGTACACACCACAGATTTCGAGGCTGACTTGTTTACGCAAGGCTTTGTCAGTGAACACACGATTCTAGCAGCAGTGACTGTTGGATGTCCATCCAACGTCTGACGTGCTTCTTCAATCTCTAATCTTCCTGCTCCAGCCGCCTAAACTAGCGCCGGCGGGACTACCTGCTCCCTCCTCTTGTGGCCCGCTGTGATGTCGCGCGGGCTTCCCCGGCCCACCCTACTCCCTCCGCTAGCCTGGCCGCACACAATCAACTGCCTCCTTATTATGCGAAAAAATGATTCCTCCCACTGACATCTGGGGCGCACCGGTTGGGAGGCTGACCTGTGGGCCTACTAAGTTGACGCGTACGCAGGGCTTGTCAACTTAGTCAACAAACGATTCTAGCAGCAGTAACCATTGGATTTGAATCGAACAGTCCTGCTGCTTCTTCAATCGTTGCTCTTCTTGCACCAGCCGCCAAAACCAGTGCCGGGGAGACCGCCTGCTCCTGCCTCCAGTGGCCGGCTGTGCTGCCGTTGAGGCCTCATCGCCCCTTACTACTCCCACCGCTAGCCAGGCCCTGCAGCGATGGCAGCCTCACACCGCAGCCGAACTACTGAACCCTCGTACTCCTCTCCGCATGGCCATCCACTGCCGCGTCTTCCCCGGCTCCGTGTCGTCCCCTTCCTAGGCCTCGCCGTCGTCCACCGCCTTGGTGCTCTCGGCGCGGCATGGTCAACGTGGTCAACGACATTCCATCAGAAGAGTACTGTACGTGGAGAGGCTGACAGCTGGGTCCATAGCCACAGCCCAGTTTTTTTGTGATTTTCCAAGTAAGTCGCTTTGTCAGGCCTGTTGGGCTGCAAATCTTTCAAGACGAGGAGAGCTTTCATCCGGCTGGCCGAGAAAATGGCCCATCAGTAATGAGAAATGGGCCGTACATTTTTAAAACACATCAAACCGACAATTAGTTTCAAATATCTTTTTTTTCATTTTGAGATTTTAAATTACATTAATTTTTATGCATGGAGAATGTGTTGGATTTTATATTGATATACATTTATTTTTAAAATAAGTTTGAATGTGAGTCGAAATTTCGGGATTAAAAATAGTTCGGACCGCACCGAAATATGCAAAATTTCGTATGATTTTTTAACCGTGGCCACAATATGGGCTGTAATGCTAACAAAAAGAATATGGGCTCCAAAAAAACCTTAATAATTAGCAAATGGGCTGTAAATTATTAGAAATAATGGCAGATGGGCTATATGTTGTTTTCCACAGATTTGAGCTTTTCCTAAAAAAACATTGATGCACAAGCAGTGACTGTTGGATGGCCATCCAACGGCCGTCATGCTTCTTCAATCTCTGCTCTTCCTGCTCCAGCCGCTCAAACAAGCGTCAGCGGGACTGCCTGCTCCCTCCTCCCCGTGGCCGGCTCTGCTGCCGCGCAGGCCTCACCGCCCCACCATACTCCCATCGCTGGCCTAGCCATCCCTCTACTCACCCACACCTGCTGTTATTCTCTGGCGACGGCAAACGAACCAGTAAACCCTCGTACAGTCGTACTCCCCTCCACGTGGGAAACAACTGCCGATTCTTCCCGGCCTCCGTGTCGTTCCCTTCCTAGGCCTCGTCGTCGTCCACCGCCCTGGTGCTCTCGGCACGGCCTGGTTAACATGGTCAACGACCGACATGCATCTGAAGTGGACTGTACGTGGAGAGGCCGACAGCTGGGTCCACGGCCGCACGCAAGGAAATGCCACCTTATTACGCGCAAAATAATGATTCATCCACCTTACATCAGGGACCCACCGAAAGGGCCTCTGGATTTCGTGAAAAAAACGTTACCGCCGCTGACAGCTTGGACCCACCAGCTATATCTTCGCACGCAAGGAAGTTCCTCCTTATTACGCACAAAAAAATGAATACTCCCCCTGTTAGCTGGGACCCAGTATAGTGGCAGGCTGACTTGTGGGCCTACTAAGTTGACGGGGATGGAGGGCTTTGTCAACTTAGTCAATATGCACGATTCTAGCTCCATTGATCGTACGATGTCCATCCAACGGCCGTAGTGCTTCTTCAACCTCTGGTCTTGTTGCTCCAGCCGCCGAAACCAGTGCCGGTCGCGCCTCGTGCTCCTGCCTCCCGTGACCGGCTGCGATGCGGCGGAGGCCTCACCGCCCCCTACTACTCCCACTGCTGGCCAGGCCATCCCTCTACTCACCCACACCCCCTGTTATTCTGCAGCGACGGCAACCTCACACCGCAGCGAATCAGTGAACCCTCGTACTTCTCTACGCGTGGGCATCCACTGCCGCGTCTTCCCCGGCTCCGCGCCGTTCCCTTCCTAGGCCTCACCGTCGTCCACCGCCCTGGTGCTCTCGGTGCGGCGTGGTCAACGTGGTCAAGGAACCGCTTCCATCGGACATGGACTGTACATGGAGAGGTTGACAGCTGGGTCCACGCCCGCAACAAGGAAGTGCCTCCTTATTACGTGCAAAATAATTATTCCTCCACCTGACAACGGGGACCCACCGGACGGGCCACCGTATTCCGCGAAAAAAACGTTTCCCCCCTGACTGCTGGGACCCACCAGCGACATCTTCGCACGCAAGGAAGTGCCTGACAATCGGGACCCACCTGGTCGAAGCGTACATAGCGTTGTCATTCTGGTCGCGAACGTGTACGTACATATATACTGGTGGATGTAGAGGCGCGCACGTGTCGTAGTAGAGGCGCGTACGTGTCATAGTAGAGGCACGCACGTAGCATGTACACGTACATACAGCGGCCAGGGTGCAAGAAAGAAAATACAGCCACGTATGTGTACATACGGGCGGGGTCTCGAACGCCTACTCGCGCATACGTACGGTCAGGGCTCGTGTACATGGCTGGGTCGGAATGGAGAAACAACGTCGTCGTCGTGTTCATGGGGAGCCAATGGAATGCGTTGTGTTCATGGGGAGGCAACGGAATGCGTTGTGTTCATCGGGAGGCAATGGAACGCGTGGGAGCCAACCGGCTGGGTCGGAATGGAATGTGTGGTCGTGTTCATCGGGAGGTCTTGGACGGAACAGGCCATGGAAACGAGGCATGGCGTACCGCACAACGGAGGAAACGGACCTCCTATGTTCGGAACGGGGTCCTGTTGATCGGGAGGGGTCTGGCGTGCCACAAAACGGAGGAAACGGACCTCCTACGGTCGAAACAGGGGTCCTGTTGATAGGGAGGGGTGTGGCGTACCGCAAAACAGATGAAATGGACCTCCTACGGTCGAAAAGGTGGTCCTGTTGATCGGGAGGGGTCTGGTGTACCGCGAAATGGACTTGTGTTGGAGCGCTACGATCGAAACGGGGGTCCTGTTCGTCGGGAGGGGTGTGGCGTGCCGCAAAACGGGACTCCATGGGATACTGTTCATCTCCACCATCGACCTCCTCCAGCCTCCACGGGCTACCGTCGACCTCCTCCAGCCTCCACAGGCTCCTGTTCATCCAGTCTCCACCGTGCGCTACTCCACCGGCTACTGTTCAACCACCCCTCCACCGTCTACTGTTCATCCAGCCCTCCACACCATGGGGTCCTGTTCAACCACCCCTCCATGGGCACCCCTCCACCGTCTACTATTCATCTAGCCCTCCACCACACCACGGGGTCCTGTTCATCCAGAGGCAACTCCACCGCTCACTATTCATCCACCCCCCCCACCCCCCCCGGCAACGCTCACTGTTCATCCAATCGATCGGCTTCAGTTAGCAGTAGTAGCGAAGGAATCGCTCGATCGGGTTCAGTTAACAGCCATCGATTGATTGCTCAGGTTCAGTAACGCGTAGCCTGCAGTGCAATCGCTCGGGTTCAGTTAGAGCCGAACGCCTCGCTCGGGTTTAGTTAGAACCAACGCCTCACACACACACACGTGTACGTGTACGAGAGAAACGCGCATCGCTCGGCCCCCGACCTCCCACCATAACCGGGAACTCCCCGAAATTTTCCTCGCCCTCGCTTCTACCACGGTTTTTCTGTCATGGACGGCCCAAAGAATGTCATGCAGCTGCGTCTACGGCCCGCCCATGACGAAAAGTCCATTTTCTGTCATGATTTTTTGTCATAGAAGTAGGAGCCCACCACATCTATGATGATACTGGGTTTTGTCACAATTATCGTCATAGAAGTGTCATATGTATGATAGAAAAAAATTCATTCGGCCCAAAATGTCATGGATGTGTCTTTTTTTGTAGTGCTATTTTGTCAGTTCCCTCTTGCAGGGGGCTAGGTCAAGATATTCTGGTATGCAGAAGCTACTTTTTAGCCTCCTCATGGCCTCAAGAAAGCTGTGCCACTATTTCCAAGCACATGAGATCACCGTCGTCACGCGCCTCCCGCTGCAACGAATCTTGCACAACCCAGATGCAACTGGGAGGATTATGGAGTGGGCATTGGATCTGTCGAGCTTTAGCCTCAATTTTGAAAGTACCTCAAGAATCAAGAGCCGAGCTGTAACACCCCGGATGTAACTTTCCATATTTGTACTTCGACTCTTGCCATTTTCGGCTTTAAGTTATGAGATTCCCTTTGTGGTTGGGTTTTGTCTTCGTTTTGCATTTTGTTCATGTCATGCATTTCATATCATGTTCATCTTGTTGCATCATGGCCTCATCATGTGCATCTTCATCTTGTAGATGTTGCATTGTGGCATGTTTCTTGGGATCCAAGTTTCATCATTTCTCCCCCCCCCCCTCATCACCACCTCTCCTCTTTTCCTTCACTTTTGCAAGTGCACCTCTACCCTCCTCCATTAATTCTCATCATTTCCCAACTATTCTAGCACCATGCTTTGAACCCCCTGCCAAATTTCACCTCTTTTAGAATTGTTTTGGTTGGTTTCAAAAATGCATCAAGTTTAATTTTTTATTCAAACTTGGAATATTTTTCTACCTTTAAAAATTACCAAAGCAATTTTATTAAATGCTATACAAACTCAGGATCATGAGGATATTTTTATACTACTCAAACTCCTCCCCAATTCCCCTGTGCTTTTCCTTTTTTTTCTGTTCGAAGAAATTGAAAAGGAAAAGAAGCAGAGTGGCAACACCCAACTGGGCCTCGGCCTCCCAGGCCGGCCCAGCTAGCCCCCGCACCAGCGAGCCCAGCGCGCCAGCCAGCCCGCTCGATCACCCACTCTCAGCCTATTCTCACTCGCATGCGCCCGCACCCCCGCTAGCCTCTCTCCATGTGGCCAAGCCGGCCCCATTCGACGGTGTCTCTGGCTACACCCCTCACCCACCTTTCTTCCTCCTCGGTCCCACCTTGCGAGAACGCACATGGCCATGGCCGAGAGCGTCGCCGCTCCAAACCCTCGACCTGGCCCTCCTTTTAACCTCTCTCAATGTCCACGCGCGTTTAGGGTTGCCCCTCTTCCCTCTCGCCGCCGCCACTAGGTGAGAGAGCCTCCAGATTCGCCGTGACACCCACGTTCCGAGCGCATCCGAGCGCGCGAGCTCGTCGCCGGTGTGATCTTCAACCACCTCCACCCCGACGATCGTGTCCGTCTTCCTACCCGAGATCCACCGGTTTTGACACTGACATCGTGTTCATCTTCCTCCATGATATGACTCGCTTTTGCGCGGGCGAAGACAGTTGGCTGGCCCGTAGCGGAACCAGCAACCCAGGCACATCCGAAGTCAGGGATGGCAACTGGAAACCGCGACGCAATAAAAGCAAGCGTCAAAACAACGAAGACAGCCCAGACAACACGGCGGTAAACGCCATATTCAGGGGCTCTCGACCCGGTCAACGGAAAAAGCCATTTAAAGGCAACAGAGATGGACCGTCCAGCCTAAACAAGATTCTAGACAGATTATGTCAGATTCATGGCACCTCCGACAAACCTGCAAATCACACCAACAGAGAATGCTGGGCCTTTAAGCAGGCCGGCAAGCTAAACTTCGAACACAAGGAGAGGGAGACACCAAGCGAAGACGAGGATGAGCCTCGCCAGCCGAACACTGGGGGACAGAAAAAATTCCCACCAGAGGTCAAAACAGTGAACATGATTTATGCAACTCACATACCAAAGAGGAGGCGCGAGCGCGCACCCCGAGACGTATACGCCATGGAGCCCGTCACCCCCAAGTTCAACCCTTGGTCAGCCTGCCCGATCACTTTTGATCGCAAGGATCACCCAACTAGTATCCGACACGGAGGATCGACTGCCTTGGTGCTAGACCCAATAATTGACGGATACCATCTCACCCGAGTCCTTATGGACGGCGGCAGTTGTCTTAATCTGATATATCAGGACACCATCCGCAAAATGGGGATAGACTCGACAAGAATCGGCCAAAGCAATACTACCTTTAAAGGAGTAATACCAAGCCCAGAGCCCGCTGCACGGGCTCTCTAGTACTAGAGGTTGTATGCGGTTCTCCTGACAACTTCCGAAGCAAAGAATTAACCTTCGACGTCGCTCCATTCTGAAGCGGCCATCATGCACTACTCGGGAGAACGGCCTTCACTCGTTTTAATGCAGTACCACATTACACTTATCTTAAGCTTACGAGGCCCGGTCCACGTGGCATCATCATAGTTAGCGGAAACACAGAGCGTTCATCACGTCAGGAGGAATACGTGGCGGCTATAGCAGCCAATCACTGAACGACCTCTCCAACCAGAAGAAATGATCGGTTGTCAAGACCGCGGACAAGGATAGACGAGTCTGGCGCACCACTAGCTGTCACAGCTCAGATAAACCTGAGATCAGGTCGATGGATACACCCCATAGGTGGTGCTAGGGGCTTCCCGCATGTAAAAAGGGCTACAGTTCGGCTTGACCCTATTTAGATTGCATTTTAATGGTTCATTAAGAATAACCAATTTTTCGCACGAAGACTTTCACCTGCGTTTTTCTCTTTTACAGATGACCATCGTGCTACACCCTTCCAGAATACGGCACGATGGAGACACAAGCGCAGACGTGCAGCAGGGCCCCGCTCAAAGGCTTCTTTTTAGATTAAGACCCCGTGTAAACCTTTTTTTACTATCTCTTGTTGCTTCACTCCCTCCGGATACTCAACACAACCGAAAGGGATGCGGGCGTTATTGACATTTCGTCACGTCAGACTAATGCAAGTACCTGCAAATTCAGGGCTCATAATCGAGGGCGTTACTCAGCCCAGTATATGTTGTAAAGTCCGAATACCTTAGGGAGTGTTCGGCGTCGCGAGTTTGGCCTGATATGCATCAGCTCTGAATCATGTCTTTGGTCAATAGTTGGGTTTTCCCGGCTCCCGTGTTTTGCTACCTTACGTTCCGCTCTATCGGCTAAGGTGGCACCGGGAGAACTATTGTGATTGTGCCCTGGTTCATCTGGATGAGCACCTCAGTAGAGAAAGCCAAAAACTGACTGTCATGATAAAGCGCGAGACTGGTCAACCATTCAATGACTCAGCGGAATCTTCGCGATTCCTCCGCATTAACGAAGGACCGGTTTCCCGGTCATGTATGTACGCGCACCGTATTCGGATGAGCGCGGAAGTACCAAGGGCTATATAGTAGCCCCACCGTCAAACTCCTATGGCTAAGTGAAAGTATTAAAGCTATATAGTCTGATTGCCTTGTTCGCCGCGCTATCACCTCCTTAATGGACCAAGATGTTGGGTCAAGTGTGAATACGCGCTTTTCCAGACACCCCGCATTATGTGCGTGGGGGCTGAAGCCGACGACTGCAAACTTTCAGGTTATATACATACATAAACGGCCGCACAGGAGGCATCATAATACTTTCAGGCAAAAGTATAAACACAGCCTCTATAATCCAAATAGCATTGTTTTTACAATTGGGATACTATAGGATCGAAAGTATGTCTAGAGGGGGGGTGATTAGACTACTTGACCAAATAAAAATCTAGCCTTTTCCCAATTTTAGTCTTTGGCAGATTTTAGCTATCTTAGCACAAGTCAAGCAATCTTAACACAATTCAAGGAAGCATTCAAAGAGTCTATGAGCAGCGGAAAGTAAAGCATGCAACTTGCAAGAATGTAAAGGGAAGGGTTTGGAGAATTCAAACGCAATTGGAGACACGGATGTTTTTGTCATGGTTCCGATAGGTGGTGCTATCGTACATCCACGTTGATGGAGACTTCAACCCACGAAGGGTAACGGTTGCGCGAGTCCATGGAGGGCTCCACCCACGAAGGGTCCACGAAGAAGCAACCTTGTCTATCCCATCATGGCCATCGCCCATGAAGGACTGGCCTCACTAGCGGTAGATCATCACGAAGTAGGCGATCTCCTTGCCCTTACAAACTCCTTGGTTCAACTCCACAATCTTTGTCAGAGGCTCCCAAGTGACACCTAGCCAATCTAGGAGACACCACTCTCCAAGAAGTAACAAATGGTGTGTTGATGATGAACTCCTTGCTCTTGTGCTTCAAATGATAGTCTCCCCAACACTCAACTCTCTCTCACAGGATATGGATTTGGTGGAAAGAAGATTTGAGTGGAAAGCAACTTGGGGAAGGCTAGAGATCAAGATTCATATGGTGGGAATGGAATATCTTGGCCTCAACACATGAGTAGGTGGTTCTCTCTCAGAAAATGTGTATTGGAAGTGTAGGTATGTTCTGATGGCTCTCTCCACGAATGAAGAGTGGGTGGAGGGGCATATATAGCCTCCACACAAAAACTAACCGTTACACACAATTTACCAATCTCGGTGAGACCGAATTGAGAAACTCGGTCGGACCGATTTAGCAAACCTAGTGACCGTTAGGATTTTCGGTGGGACTGAGATGCAACTCAGTAGGACCGATATGGTTAGGGTTAGGGCATAACGTAATCTTAGTGTGACCGATTACACAAACTCGGTGGGACCAATTTTGGTAATAAGCTAACCAGAGAGTTGGTCAGGTAAACTCGGTGGGACCAATTTTCTCATTTCGGTGGGACCGAAATGTTACAAAAGGGAAACAGAGAGTTTACATTGCAATCTCGGTGGGACCGATCGCTCATCTCGGTAGGACCGAAACGTTACGAAGGGAAACAGAGAGATTACAACCCCATCTCGGTGTGACCGAGATCCCTATCGGTGAGATCGATTTGCCTAGGGTTTGTGGCAGTGGCTATGACATCTGAACTCGGTGGCGCCGAATAGAAAGAATCGGTGGGGCCGAGTTTGACTTTCGGTTTAGGTCATATGTGGATGTGGGAAGGTAGTTGAGGGTTTTGGAGCATATCACTAAGCAATATGAAGCAAGAACCCCATCAAGCAACACCTCATCCCTCCTTGATAGTATTGGCTTTTCCTATAGACTCAATGTGATCTTGTATCACTAAAATATAAAATGTAGAGTCTTGAGCTTTGAGCTTGAGCCAATCTTTATGTCCTTAGCATTTTGAGGGGTCCACTTTCCTCATCCATGCCATGCCATTCATTGAGCTTTTCCTGAAATATTAATCTTGGAATAATGTTAGCTTAATGAGCTATATGTTGTTAGGAATTACCAAGACCACCCAGGGATAGTTGCACTTTCAATCTTCCCCTTTTTGGTAATTGATGACAACATATAGATCAAAGCTTCGACGAATGATAATAAGAGTGAAAAACATTGTCGCTTTGAGAAGTATGTGAAAAGCAAGAGCTCCCCTAAGTTTGTGCGTAGTTTATGATTTGCTTTGGAGTGCAAATGCATAGGGAGTTAGGCTCATGGGTTACTCTTCCATGTCACATACATCTTGGTGGAGCACTCAAAATGATAATAATTAAGTACATGCACTCATCACCAAGCAAAGTGAATGATCATATAGGGATAAAATGATAATGTCATCCAACAAGCATTAATGTAGCATATGATCAAACACACATGATCATCCAAGTATCACGCAGACAGAAAGTATCTCAATCAAGCAAATAAAGTTCAACCACCAAAGCAAGAGAGAATAAAAAGCAACGCTCTCTCTCGAAGCCTATGATCCATACATTTTTCCCCTTTGGCAACAAGTTACCAAAAAGTTCATAGAAAATGCATAGCACTAAATCGTCTCTCAGGCTTGGTCTTCAGGTGGTGCTGTCTGGATAAATCCAAGAACGAAGGCTTCAATCAATGTAGATGGAGCTGATGGAGTAGGTGTTGGAGCTTGTGGCACTGAAGCTGTAGCTGGTGCAGATGAAGTGGCTCTGGTGTCTGTTACTGGCACTCCAGATGACCTCTGAGCTCTAGGCACTCTGGCAAATGCATCAGTGGTTGTCTTGCCCTTCCTCTCCTGCATATCATCTTGAAGTTGCTCCACAACATACTGGATCTCAGTTACCTTCACATCCATGTCATAGAATTTCTGCTCTATGATCCTTTCCAAGCTCTCCTGGTTTTGAGTCAGGGTGGCCATCCCTTTCTCAATCCTTAGAGTGGATGCAATCAAGTAGCAAAGCTGATCTTGCTTGCTCTTCAGAAGATACTGAGATGCCTCTTCCATGGTTGGCATCTTTGGAGCTTTCTCAGCCTTTGCCTTCTCCCTCTTTTCTTGAGCGTGCACAGAAGATGGTTCATCCTCATTCATAACCACTTGGTTGTCCTCAAATTTTGGATAGATAGGCATGTGCTCCTTGTCCAACAAGTATGTGCCAGTGCCCATCTTGGAGTTAATCAACTCCTGGATCTGTGGTGCATACCCACAGCTTCTCTTTTAGTCAGCAGCTGTCCTCTTGATAGTTTCAACTATAAGACTCATGACGTTGAACTTTTGTGGCACATCAAATATATGTAGCAGATTGATGGAGTGGCCTCTGATCATTCTATGGTCACCAGACTTGGGAAGAAGAGTGTGCCTGAGAATCCAATTGATAGTAGGCAGTCCTGACAGCAGGTGTTTCACTGATCCAAATTCGTGAGTCTCAAGATCTGCATGAGGAATCTCCTTGTACATGCTAGCCATGGAGTTGTGATCCTTCTTCTTCTTGGCATAGACATCCAAGTCATCTTCATTCTCCTCAGGGGCATTGATCAATTAAGCCCATTCTGCTACTGTTGACTGGTATCTAGTGCCTTCAGACATCCAGACTATCTTGCCATCTGGGTAGAAGTGAGATGTGGAGTAGAACTGCATGATAAGCTCATCATTCCACTTTGTGAGCTTCTGAGCCACAAACTCATCAACTCCACAAGCCTTGAAACTATCATATACTCCTGGATAGTGTTCTTCATTCTCCTTGATGTACTCCCAGTTGACCCATCTCATGTCACATACTATTGGTTTCTTGTCAAGCAACATTGTCTCGTAAAAATCCTGATGTTCTTTGGTATGGAACCTGTAGTCCACAGCAGTTCTCCTTCTGGTGGCATACGGATCTGACTCTCTCCATAGCCTCAATCCTGAGTCATTCCCGATCTTCATGTTTTCTGCTACAGGATGAGCATTATGATCTGGAATTTTTGGTTTTAACTTCCTCAAAACATGTGTCTCATCATCTTTTTCTTCAGCAATAGTTTCAGGCACTGGGGCCTTGTTTTTCTCAGCAGCTGGAATGTTCCTGGTACTCCTCTTTGGTGCAGTTTTGGGTTTTGGAGCAGCTGGCTTTGGAGCTTCTTTGGGCTTAGATGAAGCAGCCCCTGATCTTATGGCATCTCCCATAAGTTTCTGTGCCTTAGGTGCTGGTGCTGCATCCTCTTCCTCTTCCTCTTCTTCAGAGTCTTTCATGATTGAATATCTCCCAAGCACTCTGGCAGTGGTCTTCTTGACCCTCTCTTTCCTTTTCTTTTCTGCCACAACCTGCTCTTTGGGTGCAGATCCCAAAGTCTCCTGAGTGGATACTCTGGCTTTAGACATTGGAGCTCTCTTGGCAGGAACCTTTTGCTTCATCCCTGGTTTGGTGGCAGCAGCAGTGCTATATTCCTTTTTAACCACTTTCTTCTTGGAAGTGGCCTCATCCTCAACTTCCACATAGTCTTCATCCTTAGATTTAGAAGTTTTCTTCTTTTTGGCCCTAGTGGCAGCTTTTGGCAAGTTGCTTGGTGTGCTCCTGCTGCCATCATCTGAGCTGCTAGAGGGACTAGCGCCCTCACTCAAGTGAACCTGCTCCTCCGACTTGTTCTGACTGTCACTTTGATCAGACATAATGCAATCTTTGACAGTTGACCCTGTGAATAGATTATAGATGAGGGAGAGTGGATGAGCATCACAAAATACAGAGGTTTTGCAAAAGAATAAATCAAAAACTTAGTTTTAGTTTTCCTCAGAAAGCATTTCGGATCAACCGATTTGCAAACTCGGTGATACCGAAGCAGCTTTTGGAACCTAAACTAGTGAACTCGGTCAGACCGAGTCACAGTTCGGTGGCACCGAGACTGCTAGGGTTTCACAAAGTGTTGAACTCGGTCACACCGATTTGCAATTCTCGGTCAGACCGAGAATCACATGTGCAATGGCCTGAGCCATATCGGTGGAACCGATTTCATCAACTCGGTCGGTCCGAGATGGTTTCGGCGGAAACCTAACCCTAAATTTTCAATTTACGACTAAACTACAGAGTGTTTTTGACTAGATAAGATAGTTTCAATCATGGCAAGATTCATGGCGAACACAATGTGCTAGGAATTAGATAAGGATAGCACAGTGATCGAGTTCATACACTAGTTCGGCGATGAACTCGCTATGGCGGCAACGGTGGGGATGATTCCCGTTGACGACGGCGGAGACCAGCGGCTGGAGGCAACTGGCGATGAGGAGGACGATCCAGAGACCCTAGAGGCAGAGCGGGCTAAGCGCGGGCGAAAGAGTTCGGAGAAAATTTCCAAAATTTTACCCGTGGGTATATATAGCCCGACCCCGTCGGTGTGACCGAGTGGAACAACTCGGTAGCACCGAGATGCATAACTGCAAGCAGTTGCTGCAACTCGGTGTGACCAAAAAGTTCAAATCGGTTGCACCGAGATTGAAAACCTAGATCGTCTTAGTGATCTTGGTATGACCGAAATGGATGAATCGGTCAGACCGAAACACACAAAGAAGTTTTGGAAGTTTAAGTCTATGACGAATCAGGGACTCCGAGTGCTCCTCACACAGAGTGGTTCGAATCTGACTTGATCAAATTTTGTGATGTAGCATGAATAGAGTTTGAGACGAGAAAAGCATAGATAGCTAGAGAAGGTTCCTAGGCATTCTTGTCCATCCACTTGGCCAAAAGAAAAGGAAACCAATCAATCAAAACAACAAGTGGATGTCCTTGAATGAGTAAATTATGCAACCAAAATGCTCACACAATAAAATGACAAATGAAATATGTGGCAAAGCATGCACAAACAATTCTAGCATCTATCAAGCAATTGGCGATGACTAGGTCATCTATATATGAGTATATTGACTTATGAGTCAAATGAGAACATTTGATCATAGGTCATACTCATCATTTAAGCACAAGTGGGGTTACCACTTTTACATAAAGCGTTGTTGTGTTCACACCATTAGAGTTGCTTTAGCTCAATTTTTTAGAGTAAAGCTCCCCCTAGATGTGAGATCCCCCCTAAGAGGGATGAACTAACCTTGGGTTTTGTCGATAATGACTTCATGTAGATGTTGAAGATGTGGATGCTCAATGTTGATGTAGATCATTTGGAGCTATCCTTTGGAGTGAGTTTCACTTTCAATACCAACACGGGTTAGTCCCACAAGGAACAAACAAGGATATCCATAGACATAGAGTGATGCACACACAAGATGATGTCTATGAAAGCTTTAGGTTACCTTGTCCCTTGTCTTACCAACAAGAGGGTTTGTGACTCCTTGAACTAGTGCAAGATGTGGAAGTTGATTGCACTTGTTCTTGCCAAAATGATAAGAGTGAAGTATGTTGGCGGAGTCACCCTCAAGAACTCTCTAGTTCTTCTTCTTCGGGATCCACACCATCTTGGTGGGAATCCTCGGAGTTGTAGTTGTACTTGATGAAGTGGAACTTGATGTAGTCTTGGGAACCCACTTGACCAAGGCCTTAGGAGCTTCTTCAAATGCATCAATTTCCTCTTGAAGCTTGTCCTTGCCTTTTTGCTTGTGGTCTTGTGGTGGAAGATCATCTTGAGCTTGTGTCCCTTTGAAATAAGTAGGATCATACTTCTCTTGTTGAGGAACAAACTTCGTCTTGGGGTATTGATCTTCTTCCCACTCAACTCCACTGGCATCGAACTTTCGTTCAAAACCAATACCTTGATTCTTCCGGTGCCTACCTTGCTTGCGTACAATTTTCTCGAATTGCTTACTCCCGGCAAGGCTCTTGTAAACACATTTCTCTATGATTCTCTTCAATAAGCTATTTTCTTGCTCAAGTGTAACTTGTCTAAGAGAATCATTAGTGGAATCAAGAGAACTACTAGAAGCAACAACATTGGATTTAGCATGATTATTGTTAGTACTAGAAGAAGAATCCTTCTTGTTCTTGTTACTAGACTTGACTTGAGGCATGTAAGTGGATAAGAGTAAACGCTTGGCAATGTAAGAAGAACTTTTCTTGCGAACATCATCATTGATTGCCTTTAAGAACTCATGCTCTTGCTCAAGATTGAGCTTCTCAAAACGTAATTTCTCATGAGTCCTTAAAAGTTCTCGATGATCTCCTAAGATAGTTTCATGAGCTAACTTAAGAGTGTTTAGTTCTTTAGTTAGAGACTCAATCTTCTCCTTATCATTGTCATTCGTTTCATCTTGATTAGCATGATTAATTGACGTTTCATCATAGTATTCATCACTAGAGTTGTCAACAAGTAAATCATCATCACCTAACAAGTCATCTTCATCACTATTGAAATCAACATACTCGAGGTGTGATACCTTTGGACCTTTCGCCATGAAGCATCTTCCAATTCCTTCATTTGGTGAATCAAATATGTCATAGGAGTTGGTTGACACAAGTGCTAGACCGGCAACACCTTCGTCTTGAGTATATTCGGAGTCGGAGTGATAGCTTCTCTTGAAGTCATTGTCGGAGTCGGAGCCGGATACCCATTCACCAACATGAGCTTGATGCCTTCGTTTTCTGTAGCTCCTTGATGACTTGTCCTTCCTTTCTGAATCCTTGCTTCTCTGAGAGGGTCTTCATTCATATCAATCATCCCTACTCCTTCTCTCCCTTGATGGTGATTCTTCTCTTCTACTTCTTCTTTTGGGAGAATCTTCTCTTCTCTTGTGGGGAGCCATACACTCATTGGAGTAGTGTCCGGGTCTTCCACAATTGTAGCAGTTTTGCTCTCGACTAGAAGATCTTTTGTCATTGTAGGACCTTGACTTGGAACTTCTCTCTTTGCTTCTATTCTTGTAGAACTTGTTGAAGTTCTTCACCATTAGGCTCAATTATTCATTGAAGGTTTGTTTCTCACTTGATGATGTGGGAGCTTCACATGAGGCTTTGTATGCACCACTTGACTTGTTATGGAGCTCCTCCTTATCCTTGAGTGACATCTCATGAGCAACAATTCTTCCAATGACTTCAGTTGGCTTGGGATCTTTGTAATTTGGCATCATTTGGATCAACGTGCATACGGTATCGTATTTTCCATCCAAAGGCTCTTAGGATCTTCTTGATGATGAATTTGTCGGTCATCTCTTCACTTCCTAAGCCGGCAATCTCATTTGTGATAAGAGCAAGCCTAGAGTACATCTCAGCGACACCTTCACCATCCTTTATTTTGAACTTGTCAAGTTGACTTTGAAGCACATCCAACTTGGATTCCTTGACGGAGTCGGTACCTTCATGCATATCAATCAAAGTATCCCAAATTTCCTTTGCATTCTCAAGACGGCTGATTTTGTTGAATTCTTTGGGGCACAATCCGTTGAAGAGGATATCACAAGCTTGAGCGTTGTATTGCAGCATTTTCAACTCTTCCGCGGTGGCTTCACGATTCGGTTCTCTTCCATCAAAGAATTCACCTTGCAAGCCAATACACACAATAGCCTAAACGGCGGGGTTATGTCCAAGAATATGCATTTTCATCTTATGCTTCCAACTAGCAAAATTAGTACCATCAAAGTAAGGACCTCTATAGTGGTAATTTCCCTCGCTAGACGCCATACTCTCCTAGGTTGTGAAACCAAGGCTATGACCACCAAAAGCTATGGAAATCGAAGCAAATGGAGACCAAGGCTCTGATACCACTTGTAGGATCGAAATTATGTCTAGAGGGGGGGTGATTAGACTACTTGACCAAATAAAAATCTAGCCTTTTCCCAATTTTAGTCTTTGGCAGATTTTAGCTATCTTTGCACAAGTCAAGCAATCTTAACACAATTCAAGCAAGCATGCAAAGAGTCTATGAGCAGTGGAAAGTAAAGCATACAACTTGCAAGAATGTAAAGGGAAGGGTTTGGAGAATTCAAACGCAATTGGAGTCATGGATAATTTTGTCGTGGTTCCGGTAGGTGGTGCCATCGTACATCCACATTGATGGAGACTTCAACCCACGAAGGGTAACGGTTGCGCGAGTCCACGGAGGGCTCCACCCACGAAGGGTCCACGAAGAAGCAACCTTGTCTATCCCATCATGGCCATCGCCCACAAAGGACTTGCCTCACTAGCGGTAGATCTTCATGAAGTAGGTGATCTCCTTGCCCTTACAAACTCCTTGGTTCAACTCCACAATCTTTGTCGGAGGCTCCCAACTGACACCTAGCCAATCTAGGAGACACCACTCTCCAAGAAGTAACAAATGGTGTGTTGATGATGAAATCCTTGCTCTTGTGCTTCAAATGATAGTCTCCCCAACACTCAACTCTCTCTCACAGGATATGGATTTGGTGGAAAGAAGATTTGAGTGGAAAGCAACTTGGGGAAGTCTACAGATCAAGATTCATATGGTGGGAATGGAATATCTTGGCCTCAACACATGAGTAGGTGGTTCTCTCTCAGAAAATGTGTATTGGAAGTGTATGTATGTTCTGATGGCTCTCTCCACAAATGAAGAGTGGGTGGAGGGGCATATATAGCCTCCACACAAAAACTAACCGTTACACACAATTTACCAATCTCGGTGAGACCGAATTGAGAAACTCGGTCGGACCGATTTAGCAAACCTAGTGACCGTTAGGATTTTCGGTGGGACTGAGATGCAACTCAGTAGGACCGATATGGTTAGGGTTAGGGCATAACGTAATCTCGGTGTGACCGATTACACAAACTCGGTGGGACCAATTTTGGTAATAAGCTAACCAGAGAGTTGGTCAGGTAAACTCGGTGGGACCAATTTTCTCATTTCGATGGGACCGAAATGTTACAAAAGGGAAACAGAGAGTTTACAACCCCATCTCGGTGTGACCGAGATCCCTATCGGTGAGACCGATTTGCCTAGGGTTTGTGGCAGTGGCTATGACATCTGAACTCGGTGGCGCCGAATAGAAAGAATCGGTGGGGCCGAGTTTGACTTTTGGTTTAGGTCATATGTGGATGTGGGAAGGTAGTTGAGGGTTTTGGAGCATATCACTAAGCACTATGAAGCAAGAACCACATCAAGCAACACCTCATCCCTCCTTGATAGTATTGGCTTTTCCTATAAACTCAATGTGATCTTGGATCACTAAAATATAAAATGTAGAGTCTTGAGCTTTGAGCTTGAGCCAATATTTTTGTCCTTAGAATTTTGAGGGGTCCACTTTCCTCATCCATGTCAGGCCATTCATTGAGCTTTTCCTGAAACATTAATGTTGGAATAATGTTAGCTCAATGAGCTATATGTTGTTAGGAATTACCAAAACCACCCAGGGATAGTTGCACTTTCAGATACATGTCACTCGAACATGATACTCTTCGAGCACTGAGCCTCTATTAAACGAGCGCCTTCTAGGACTTCTTCAAAATAGTGCTCAGCCAAGACCTGGCCTACGGCCGGATCCCGGTTGCAATAGCGGTGGCCTCCATCTCTGCCCAGTATGTCTTAACACAGGCAAGAGCCATCCGCGCACCCTGTATGCGCGCCGACCTCTTTACAGTGTCGATATGCGGCACAGCACCAAGGAATCGTTGCACTAAACCAAAATAACTATTCAGCCTTGGTCCCTTCGGCCAAAGATGATCCACGACAGACCTCATGGCAAGTCCGGACAACCTATGGAGCTCGGCCATTTGTTCATTTAACAGCAGCGGACGCGTTGGAGCACTGAACTACGACCAGAAGAATCTTTCCACTTCATGATCTTTCTGATCATTGAAAAACTCAGTCGCATTAGCAGCACTCATTGCCAAGTCCAAGTACGCGTCTGCAGCACTCCATAATTGATCCATAGGTGCATACTTCGGATCTCCGAACTTCGTCCGCAACAAAAAGGGCTTCCCAGCCGTGATATCGCCGGCTTGACTGAGCTCCTCCTTCGCCGCTCTGAGTTGAGAGCAGGTTTCCTTGGCTTCTTCCATGGCTTTCTTCAGGTCAGCCGCTTTCACTTGGCTTTCCTTTTCAAGAAGCTCATATCGGTCGGCGACATCTTTCAGCTCAACAGCCATCTTGGCTATTTTATCTTCGCTCTGGCAATGAGCAGCCTGTTCGGCTCTTAAGTCTTTGACCTCCTTTAGGGCGACCGCATCACTTCTCCTGGCTTGTTCCTTGGCTCGGGCAAGTTCCACCCGTAGGGTCTCCACGGCGGCAGCTCCATCTGCAGTCACAGCATATTATAGATACTAGCATCATGCTCCTCTTAATATTTGTTGACCACCCGAGAATACGTACCATGTGCCTCGTCAAGCTGCTTGTTCACAAGCGCAATGTCGGCATCTGCCGCGTTAAGTTGCCGCCTCAGTTCGGCAAACTCAGCAGTTCGGCCAGCCACCGGACCCTCAGTCTCCTGCACATGAAAGCAGCATGATCATTACCTGGGACTATGATCCTCTGTTTGCCGCCTCTGGGCAGCAACCAGAGTCTCAGGGGCTACTATCTGTATAGAGCACACCTAGCATGTGAGGTACCGTCAAAAAATTTATATATTACTTTGCGTACCTCAAAGCTTCTTAGCAGGCTCATAAAAGCCTCATGCAACCCACTTTTGGCGGATGAAATCCTGTCAATCACCGTACCCATTAAAGTACGATGCGCCTCTGAGATAGCCGCTTGCTCCAAAAGACCCATCAGTGCGTCCGGTTGTGCACCGGACAATCCCAGACTCTTTCGGTTACTCTCCTTAGGAGCCAAATACTCTGGACTTCGGGTGGCCGAAGGGTTACTGTCGGTGTCAAAACCGGCGGATCTCGGGTGGGGGGTCCCGAACTGTGCGTCTAGGCCAGATGGTAACAAAAGGCAGGGGACACGAAGTTTTACCCAGGTTCGGGCCCTCTCGATGGAGGTAAAACCCTACGTCCTGCTTGATTAATATTGATGATATGGGTATTACAAGAGTTGATCTACCACGAGATCAGAGAGGCTAAACCCTAGAAGCTAGCCTATGGTATGATTGTTGATGTGTATCTTGTCCTACGGACTAAAACCCTCCGGTTTATATAGACACCGGAGAGGGTTAAGGTTACATAAAGTCAGTTACAATGGCAGGAGATCTGAACATCTGTATCGCCAAGCTTGCCTTCCACGCCAAGGAAAGTCCCTTCTGGACACGGGACGGAATCTTCAATCTTGTATCTTCATAGTCCAGGAGTCCGTCTGAAGGTATAGTTCGGCTATCTGAACACCCCCTAATCCAGGACTCCCTCAGTAGCCCCTGAACCAGGCTTCAATGACGACGGGTCCGGCACGCAAATCGTCTTCGGCATTGCAAGGCGCGTTCCTCCTCCAAGTACTTCGTAGAAGATCTTGAACACAAACATAGTGTCCGGCTCTGCAAAATAAGTTTCCACATATTGCCATAGAGAGAATAATATTTACACAAGTCTAATCTACTGACGTATTTCGTGATGCGACACACCATGACCAAGCCTTTATCCGAGTCGTTTAATTACCCACCTTAGCGTGTATGCGAGGTGGTTTCCTTGGCACGTCTTGTTAAAGCAGAGATCGTGTCCCCTTATTACGGGATTCTCATCAACACGGGGAGGACGCTTGATATCCACCCTCTTTATAAAGGTACAAAGCTTTTACTTTTCCCTCCCGTGCTCAATCGAATCCTTCCCCCGCCTCAAGCTCAAACGCCCAAAGCTCAGGTCAGGTGCTCCGAACCTTCAGTCATGTCCGGATCCAGCCTTCAAGGCCGATGGATGCCCTCCTCCGTCACGGAAGAAGACATCAAAAGGTTGAGGGAGGCCAGGTATCTGACCAACGAAATGTCGCATCGGCTGCCTCCCCGGGGGCAGGCCGTCCCCTCTCCCAAACCCAACGAGAGCGTCGTGTTCGTCTCCCACTTCCTCCGAGGTCTAGGTTTTGCACTGGATCCTTTCGTCAGGGGCTTGATGTTTTATTACGGGCTATATTTCCATGATCTAGCTCCGGACTCCTTCCTGCATATCACGACTTTTGTTGTCGTATGCGAGGCCTTCCTCCGAGTTACCCCCACTTTGCCTTATGGCTCAAGACCTTTGAAGTAAAGCCGAAGATGATCGAAGGGAAACATGCAGAGTGTGGAGACGCCTCAATACGCAATATGACGGGAGCTCCGTGGCCCAAAGGTTCCATCCCAGAGGTGTCTGCATTGTGGCAACAGGAGTGGTTCTACATCACGACTCCTAGAAGTGCCAACTGGGCGGCTGCCCCCGTTTTTCGCCCGGGCCCTCCACCATGACTGATGTCATGGATCAGCAGATGACTGAGCTGGGGTCCAGCCAAGGATGTGCCTTTACTGCAAAGCCGCATTCGAGATCTCTTCAACGAAGATCTCAGTTTGGTTGCGGTAATACAAGTTATGTTGGTTCGTCAAGTCCAGCCTTGCAAACGTCGGCCCCTTCACTTGTGGGAGTTCAATCCCGAGGGTCCGCGTGCCATTCAAAATTTTCTCGGCCTGACGCACGAGGATATGTATAAGTTATTCTTCGGACCTCAAGTAGAGTCTCCGGAAATCACCGAGGACGTGGGCCTGAGTAGTAACCGCACCGCCGAACAGGTAAGGAATCCTCCGGACGAACATATTATCTTTCCTTCATTACGAAGTTATTTCTGAGAGTTTGCTTTTTCGACCAGGATTGGCTAACAAAGGCAAAGTTGATTCGGTGTTTGGCCCCCCTCCCTGAGGGTTTGGAGAATCTGGTATTGGAAAAGATGCTCCAGACCGCACCTTGCCCGGATCCCTTGAAGGAAGATACTGTGGAGGATAATGCGGGCGGACGCGGGCCCCCAACGCTGCCTATTCTAACCGAGGGAGTGAGCGTCTCCGTGAAGGAAGACGACCGGAAGAGGAAAAGGACTGCGCCCGGGAATTCGGAAGCCGAAGCTTCCAAACGGGAGAAGAAATCTTCCACCGGGGGCCCTACCTTGGGGGGCGTTGCTGCTGCACAAAGTCCGCGGGGGGATCAATTCTCCCGGGAGTCGTAAGTGACCCGAAAACTTTAATAGTACAGATATGCCATCCTTTTCTTCTGAGAAAATAACCACCGCTTATATTTGTGCAGTTCGGGCCTTAGCCCCTCTCAAATGAGCTCGTCTTCGGGGGATCTTCTTCCAGAGATGATGGAGAGCGAGACGCCTCCTCCGGACTCTTCCGCTCCAGAAGCGGGCGACCCTGAAGTGTCGTCGCGGAGGGCCTCTCCGAGTCCGATGAGGCTAGAAGGTAATCCTATTGATCCTCGAGGCTCCCAGCGTCCGGCTCCCGAAGAGATCAGACAAAAGGGTCCGGTGCCGTCTAGTGTGCGATCAGACGTTCTGAGGGAGTTGGTGGGGCGAGCGGCCATCT
The DNA here is from genome assembly GCF_003073215.2 of Triticum urartu. Taxonomy (NCBI): domain Eukaryota; kingdom Viridiplantae; phylum Streptophyta; class Magnoliopsida; order Poales; family Poaceae; genus Triticum; species Triticum urartu. The sequence goes on along the minus strand of NC_053028.1, from coordinate 548,722,842 downwards.
CAGATGATCACCGTGTGCTGATGAATATGGTGATGGAGAGGATATCGTCCGCCGAAAGCGGATTGCATGAAGCTTTTATGAGTCTACTGACAAGCTTTGAGGTACGTAAAAGGGATGTGTAATAGTCCTGCACATGCTAGGTGTGCCCTGTGTAGATAGTAGCCCCTGAGACTCTAGTTGTCGTCAGAAACAATGACGAACGGAGGATCATATCCCCAGGTAATAACCATACTGCCTTTATGTGCAGGAGATGGAAGCTCCGGTGGCCAGCCAGACTAGCCAGTTTGCCCGTTTAGAACGGTAGTTGGATGCGGCAGATGCCGACATTGATCTTGTTAACAAAAGGCTTGACGAGGCGCAGGGTAAGTATCCTTGTCTGGTAAACGCCACATAGGAAGAGTATGGTGCCAGTGTTTTTAACATGTTATGACTGCAGATGGAGCTGCCACTGTTGAAGCCTTGTGGGCGGAACTTGCCCGAGCCAAGGAACAAGCAAGATTGGGTAATGCGGCTGCTTTGAAGGCGGCCGAAGAGTTGCGAGCCGAGAAGGCCGCACATGGCGAGAGCCAGGAGAAGATGGCCAATATGGCCGTGGAATTAAAAGCCGCCGTAGACCGTTGCCGGGCTCTTGAAAAGGAAAACCAGGCGAAGGCATCGGACCTTGAGAAGGCTACTGCAACGGGAAAAGACCTCCGCTCTGCTATGAGGGCAAAGAAGGAGGAGCTGCGGGAAGCCGGGGATATTGTAGCCGGGAAGTCCTTTATGCTGCAGAGGAAGTATGGAGATCCACGGTATGCCCCTCTGGATCGGCTGTGGAGTTCGGAGGATGCGTATATGGATTTGGCGGCGAGCGCTGCCGATGCGGCCAAGTACTTCCAGAGTCAGACGAACCGTGAAGTAGACCAGCTGTTTTGGAAGCAATTCCTTTCTCCTGAGCGTCCGCTTTCGTTGACGGACCAATTAGCTGTATGGGCCGAACTAAATAGGTTGTCCGGACTCTCCATGAGGTCTGTTGTGGATCAGCTATGGCTGGGAAGGTCAAAACCGAGCAGCTATTTCAGCTTGGTGCAGCAGGTCCTCGATGTGGTGCCGCGCATAAATGCAATGAAGAGGTCGGCGTGCATAGAAGGCACACGGATGGCCTTTGCCCGTGCTAAAGCATACTGGGCAGAGATGGATGCTACCACTGTTGCAGCGCAGGATTCGGCCATAGGTCGAAGGGCTGCTGAGCACTACTTTGAGGAAGTTCTTGAGGGTGCTCGTTTGATAGAGACCCAGTGCTCAAAAAATATTATGTTTGAGTGACATGTAATCTCATTGTAAGCGAAATGCTTTTATAAATTTTTATAAGGCTACTTTTATACTTTTGCCTGAAAGTAATGTGATGCCTCCTAGGCGGCCGTTTATGTATACATGTGTATAACCTGAAAGATTGCAGTCATCGGCTTCAACCCCCATGCATATAATGCGGAGGTGTTTGCAGAAACACGCGTTCACACTTAACCCAACGTATTGGTCCTATTAAGGAGGTGATAGCGAAGCGAGCGAGGCAACCGGACTATAATGCTTTAACACTTTCACTTAGCCATAGGAGTTTGACAGTGGGGCTACTAGATAGCCCCTGGTGGCTCCGCACTCTCCCGATCCCGGGGTGCGTATATGCCTGGCCGGAAAGTGGCCCTTCGTTAAGGCGGAGGAATTCTAACATTCCCATGGGTCATCGAGTGGTTGACCAGTCTCACGCTAGATCATGACAGTCAGTTTTCGGCTTTCTCTACTGAGGTGCTCGTCCGGATGAACCAGGGCACAATCGCAGTAGTTCTCCTGGTGCTACCTTAGCCAGTAAAGCGGAACGTAAGGCACCAAAACACAGGAGCCAGGCAAACCCAACATTTGACCAAAGACAATGATTCGGAGCTGATGCATATAGGGCCAAACTCGCGACGCCGAACACTCCCTAAGGTATTCGGTCTTTGTGGTATAAACCGGGCCTGAAGAATGGCCTTTGTAAGAAGCCCCTTGTGTCCAGGTACGTGCATTGTTCTGGAGTGGCCACATGCCAAGACGTCCGCATCCTTCTCAATGGTGGATATGTATCAACAAGAGACAGTAAAAAAGGTTTATGCAGGGTCTTAATCTAAAAAGAATCCTTGGGTCGGGTCCCTGCTGCACGTCTGTGTCTGTGTCTCCGTTGTGCCGTATCCTGGACGGGTGTAGCACGATGATCATCTACAAAAGAGAGGAATTTAGGTAAAAAGGTTGTCATGCAAAAGGATAGTTTTCTAAAGAAACCATGTATAATTCAAGATAAGAAGAAATCGCCACTCGTCTGCGTGCGTTGAGCCCCTTGTACTTTTGAAAGATAGGGGTGTGACTGTTTATTCGATATGAGTAGCGGCGCCGGACTTGATTAGTTGTGTCTGAGGTCTTGACGACCTATTGGATGCTCTTGATGGTCCGGGCGTCTTTAGTGTGCGGCTGCCAAGGCAGCCTCACTCTCTTCGGCGCGTAGAGATCGCTTGATACTTCCGTGCACTGAAATGATGCCACGTGGACCGAGCATCTTGAGTGTTAGGGAGGCGTAGTGTGGTATTGCATTAAAGCGAGCGAAAGCTTCGCGTCCGAGTAGTGCTTGATAGCCACTTTGAAACGGAGCAATGTGGAAAGTTAAAACTCTCGACGGAGGTTATCGAGGGAGCCGAATATAACTTGTAGTAGGAGGGAGCCTGTACAACGAGCCCCTGGGCCTGGCGTTACTCCTTTAAAGGTAGTATTGCTATGGAGAAATTGTGTTGGGTCTAGCCCCATCCCGCGGATTTGAAAGTGCGTTATATCGACTAGAGGGGGGTGAATACGTGATTTTTATGAAAGTCTTCAAAACGTGGAAGTTTCGAAGACAAACGATAGAAATAAACCTATTACCATGCAGCGGAAGGTAGACTACACTAGGCAAACCATATTCAAGTATTCAATGGAGTGAGAGCACAATGACTAATAGCAGCAATGTAGTAAGGATCAGGTAGGAAGATATTATGAAGCCAAACAGAACACGCAGTCACTCAGTGAAGACAAAAGATAGTGCAATCATACAATGACTTCACAAGGAGTAACAGTAAGTAAAGGGAAGGGAAGGATGAAACCAGTGACTCGTTGAAGACAATGATTTGTTGGACCAGTTCCAGTTGCTGTGACAAATGTACGTCTGGTTGGGGCGGCTAGGTATTTAAACCTGAGGACACACAGTCCCGGACACCCAGTCCTGAACACGCAGCTCAGGACACCCAGTCCTCACCGTATTCCCCTTGAGCTAAGGTCACACAGACCTCGCCCAATCACTCTGGTAAGTCTTCAAGGTAGACTCCCAAACCTTCACAGACTTCGTTCACCGGCGATCCACAATGTCTCTTGGATGCTCAGAACGCGACGCCTAACCGGCTGGAGGATTCACAGTCCTCAAGTGTAATAAGTCTTCAGATCACACAGACAAGAAGACTTAAGTGATGCCTAACTCTCTTTGCCTCTGGGTGGTTAGGGCTTTATCCTCGCAAGGAATTCTCTATCAAAGGCTTCGAGGTGGGTTGCTCTCAAACGACAAAAGCCGTACTCTAACTCTGAGTAGCCAACCATTTATGGTTGTAGGGGGTGGGCTATTTATAGCCACTAGGCAACCCGACCTGATTTGTCCGAAATGACCCTGGGTCACTAAGGAACTGACACGTGTTCCAATGGTCATATTTCAAACTCACACAGCAACTTTACTTGGGCTACAAGCAAAGCTGACTTGTCCGACTCTGGACAAGATTCGCTCTCATAGTCTTCACTAGAAGACATAGGTTTTGGTTAAGCATCACTTCAGCCATTCTGACTAGTTCTCTTGGACCCCACTTAACAGTACGGTGGTTCCTATGACTCAACAAAGAAGAAAAAGAACTACGAAAGATCTAAGTCTTCGAGCTCCATAGGCTTCATGCGATGTCTTCTATTGTCATAGTCTTCAATGTGAATATCTTCATATACCACCTTTGACATCAATGTCTTCATACATTTTTAGGGGTCATCTCTGGTAGGAAAACTGAATCAATGAGGGACTTCTACCTGTGTTATCCTGCAATTCTCACAAACACATTAGTCCCTCAACTAGGTTTGTCGTCAATACTCCAAAACCAACTAGGGGTGGCACTAGATGCACTTACAATCTCCCCCTTTTTGGTGATTGATGACAAACTAGTTGAAGTTTTCAATGGGGAATATAATATGTGAAATTGTAAAGGAATTTTCTTCATTAGTTGCAAGGGCTCCCCCTGAAGATGTGCATATAAGTAATTTGCTTTTGGAATGCGAATGCACATGGCAGGTTGTACTCATGGAGATCCTCTTCAACTTATGGTGACAATTCACTATGCATGAGAAGGTATGTGAAGATAATGACATGCATAATGGAAAATGGACATCTACAAAATGATCTAAGTGCGGAATTTATCATCGCATCACAAAGTGGCAAATAACACAAAGTGGCAAATAAGTAGCAGACGACCATCGAGTTTAAGTGTTACAACTCAAAGAACCAAATGTATCAAATGAGAGTTGTAAACACGAAGCAAAATATAAAGCAACCGCCCATATGGACCCGCTTGAAGACTATCAAACTCATACGATTCTCCCCCTTTTGTCAGTAAGGACCAAAAAGGTTTGAAGACATAGAGCATCTACTCGTTCCCATGAAGAGTAGGTGAAGCCGCAGGGTCGTCGGTGGTGTTCGGCAGTGCAGAAGAACTTGGAGCAGTGTCGAAGCGTGCTGAAGGAGGTGGCGGTGAAGTAGCATCGTCTTCATCCTCAATCACTCTGGCATTCACAGTTGCAGCAGAGGAAGAGAACTCAGAGTCTTCAAGAGATGGAGTTCGTCGCAGCACTGCCCTTCGAGGAGGTGTGGAGTCAAACTTGAAGCGTTCAGAGAAGCCATCCTCTTGAAGATCATCTTCAGAGCACATTAGCGTCAGCCCTTTCCAGGTGCGTCGAGAGGTTTCATGTGCAACAAAGGCATTCTTGGTGGCAAGATTGCGAATGCGGTTAACATCCACCAAGAGGCTTTGCATTTGGCGCTTCAGCCAGTCATGATGCCTATCCTGTTTCTGATGAAGAGCCACAAGAAGCTCTCGGTCATTGAGAACACGAGTGCGCTTCTTGGGTCGTTGGGCAATTGTGCTATCGGTGGCTTCAGTGAGAGCAGGATGCGGTGCATGTGTAGTTCCAGCCAAAGGATACACACGAGTGACTGCTTCAACTCCTTCAATGTTTTGAGAAAAACTTTGATGCTCCGCATTTTGAAGACTTAGAGGTTCCTTGGCAGGCTCAGGATAAATGGCTTCAACAAACATATCCACATCAGGAAGAAAGATCCAATGATTGCGAGCAGATGGCTGATATGAGATAGCGGAGTGGAGTTTAATCAGCCGCATTATCGATGGAGCGTAGAACTTCAAGCCAAAAAGATCAGAGCCTGATGCAGCAAGTTGGCGGATGAAGAAGTCCTATGCATTGAAGCATTTGCCATGAAGAATATAGAAGACCAAAGTCTTCATTGCACCTTCCAGCTTGGCATGTGGAGAATGTCCTTTGATGGGCCAGAGAGTTCGCCTTATGATGTGATAAATAGTCCTTGGCAGATACTCAAGGTCTTCAACGAAGAACTCCTTGGGATATGCAGCATCTGGAGGCAAAGGCTTCATCATGCTGAGCATCTGACTCATGTTCGGTTCAGGCTTCTGAAAGATGCTCTCCATAGCTTCACTGTGAAGCTGACAGCCAGGTTCATAGAGATCTCTAGGAGTGGGCAGACCAGTGAGCTCAATGATATCAAAGGCTTTGGCTTCGTGATGAACATTTCCAGTCATCCACTCAAGGACCCAAGTCTTCGGATCTCTGTTGTAGCCTCGTATGTGAAGAGTGGCATAGAATTGGAGCAGCAACTCTTTGTTCCAGTGCTCTTGGTCGGTGACGAACGGCAGAAATCCAACCTCTTTGAAGCAATCCAGAGCTTCTTCCAGACAGGGCAGACTAGCTATTGCTTCAATGTCAAGACGCTTATGTGGGAAGATGCGACCTTGATTGTATAGAATGCAGGAGTAATAGCTTCGCTGCGGATAGCTCCAGAACCGATCAGATGATATTCTTTCCCTTGAGTAGGGGTTCTTGGAGCTATTGAAGAAAGTGTTGTCTGCTTTGAAGCCATTGACATTGAAGGATCCGGGTGCTGATGCAGGACCTGGAAACCTGGGTAATCTTGGGATTGGCTTCTGTACCTGAGGCCTGTGCTCAACAGGATAGTCGAACTGAGGACCAGCAGCAGGCGCAGGAACAGAAGCAGTGGGATTAGTGGCATTGCTGACTTCTGGTGCTTGGGTTGGTGAAGGCTCCACATTAGCTTCAGCCATGACAGCGTCAGTGGCTTCATTGGTGTTGGTGGTGGCAGCATCAAGATTCTCAGCCTCCACTTGACGAGCTGGAGGGTCGGTCACAGTCATGTTCTCCTCGAGAACAGCTTCTTGGTGGGACGGGGGAGTAGCAGCTTTTGGGGTTTCTTCTTCATCGGCTGATGCAGCCGGAATGTCTTCAGCAGCTTTAGCTTTATACTCAGAGACTGGAGGCCTTGGTCCTTTGCGAAGCCTGTTGGTGCTCGAGCTGAGGAAGAACTGCATCATCTTCAACATGGTCATGGTGACCAATGTCTTCAGCAGCGATGGGATCAGCTGCTGGAAAGTCATCAGCTTCATGAGCCTCTATGAAAGCAGGCTCATGGGCAGTCAGTTGACGTTCTTGAGGTTCAGCGTCAGGGCGAACCATGGAGATGGGGTTCAACAATCAAGGGCTCTATGGGAGCAGCCTGTTCCTTCTTGGTCTTCCTTTTCTTCTTGGAGGGAGCAGTAGCAGAGGCTTCAGGATGTTTCCTCTTTCTGGCTTCAGCCTCAGCAGTCCTCGTCTTCTTCAATTCTGAAGCGGTTAACCTGGCCTTTGGCTTCGAGCTAGTCATGCTAGTTGGGAAGACAATGGGATCTGCTTCCTGCCTTGGTGCATTGGGTTCGGCCACAGTGGGCTTCTTCTTCTGCTTAGCAGCCATCCTGGGACCAATGCCCGGATGCCCAAGGGCCTTGCGCTTCTCAGCCTCGTTGTAGCCTTGCACACACTTGTCAGCCAGGCTCTTCATGCGCTCCCGAGAACCTTGAGCTTCTTCACACCTTTTGAGAAAGGCTTCTTTAAGCTCATGCAGCATGATCTTGAAGTTCTTGACCTCTTGCACAGTGAGCTTGGCCATATGCTTCTTGAACTGAGCTTTTTCATAGTCAATCTTTTGCTTCAGTTCGACGATGTGCTGAGCTAGAGCTAGCTCTGAAGCAATGGCGCCATGGAAGGCGACACTAAGACCAATGGGAAGTTGCAGGTCTTCAAAGCTGAGGTTGGGCGTTTCAAACCATTCATCAATGAAATTGTGGATGATTGCCACGTCAAAGAGAGGTAGATCATTGAAGATTTCTGCTTCTTCTTTGCTCTTGATCAGTTTCTCAAGAGCGTCATCTGCAAGATCTTCATCACTGGACAGATCAATGGCATCGTTTCGCAGAATGGCAGCAGCAGTCAGTTCTTGGCCGGTGTGTGGCAGAGGCATCTTGACCTTCTGGGGCTTGGAGATGCATGACAAATCTTCAGACTGCACACTATCTTCAGGAGGTGCAGTGGCCAATGGCTTCGCCCGTGAGATTTTTGGTGCAGAGGCAGGCTTTGAAGCTTTTGGCTGATTCAGTTTCTTTGGCTTCGGTGCTGCAGGCGCTTCATCTGATTCAGCATCATCTGCAGGCTCATTCACGGTTGTCCCTTGAACCAAGATATGGGTGATGAGACCTTCAAGGTTGTAGAAAGGACCGATGACATTGGGTTCTGCATCTCGTGTACCGTCAGCCCGGGGAGCAGAAGGACCAGGGTTGAAGTCTAGTCCCAATGACTTCTTGTTCTGCTTTGCTGAGGTCTGGGCAAACTGGAAGTTGCGCTTGAACAGATTGTCATCACAACACCATAGTAGTGACGATGAGTGTGCATCTCCAGGCTGTGGCCCACGGACCATGCAGGGATAGAAGCCTTGTTCAATGGCTTCATCTCTGGTCCTGGGTTGAAGATTTTTGTAGAGAATGTCTCCCCATGGTCGCTTGATGGCATTCTTTTCAGCATATTCCTTTGTCACAAATCTGTACTTGAACCACTGTTCTGCCCAATAGCGTCGAATCCATTGGATTCGTGTCTTGCGCTGACTGTAATCCTCTTCAGGATCTGTCTTGTATAGCTCTGAGAGGTCATCGGGCAGATCTCTTGATGTTTCTCCTCGACACTTTCTGCCACCCTTCCTTGCTGATTTCTCTGAAGCCATGAACTTTAAACTGAATGGCTTCAATACGTTCAAAGGCTTCAAAGGCTTTCGCTTGCTGGACAAAGAGGAACTAGCTTCGGGAGAATTTATGTGATACTGTAAGAATTCTGCAAATGAATGCAGACTATGAGAACCAAGGGATTCTCCCACGGACATGTACCTGTGACAGCATTAAGGTGCGAGGGAAGGGGAAGAGGTCATATGCATTCTCAGAAGATTTTGAAGATAAATCAGTTTAGAAGACATTGACCTCATCGTGCGAAGACATTTACTCATAGATAAGGAGTTGGTTCCAGATTTGTACGAATCCACGGATCAGTACAAGTGAGGAATCTAACTACTTTGTGAAGCATAAGTGAATATACTAGGCATGTTATGAGATGCAGTATGAAAGAGATCCAACTTGTGTGAATAGAAACTGCTTGTGGTAGAAAGTGACAAAGCTATAGGATCAAAGGGGCCGTAAAAAGGAAGTTTTATTTACCACACGAAGAACTGCTAGACGGAGTGGAAGAGGAGGCCGAGCAGTTCGATCTTCCGTGCCCTAACTTGGCGACGGAGGACACCTACGGCGACGGCGGAGAAGACGATATCCGCGGTCGGTGTGAAGACGACGTCGGAGAGGTTGCGGCAGCGAAGCGCTTCGTCGCCGGCGTCGTCGAGGGCTAGCGGTGGCGCTAGGGTTCGTGCGAGAGTGGAAGAAGAGATAATGACTGCTGTGAGGCGTGTATTTATAGGTACAGGGGCGGCACTGCATTATTACACAGGTGCCCCTGGCGATTCACATCTGAGGGACACGTGGCCGTCATGCAGCATATCGGGGGTTGTTCCACGTCCCACGCATGCCTGGATTGTCGGGTGGTCGTTCCCACTTCTCCGGGTTTCAGGTGAAGGAATGAGCATTGAAAACGGACTTAATGTTTATCTCTGTATCTTCTGCTGACAAGGATGCAGAGAAGACATTCGACAGTTTCAGTAGAATGCATATGATTTGGAGAGATAGAGTTTGAGATAGAAAGCATAGAGAGGTTAGGGTCCGATCACATTCACTTAGTTCAAAAGATTCAACAAGAAGACATAGCTATAAGTGAACGCTGTAGAGGACAGAACACTAGTATATATATATATATATATATATTCGACATAGTGAAGATAATCATGAAGACATGTTGAGATTGAAGCCAAACCAAATGTGAAGACATAGCAAATGTAACGCCATGAGTGAAACACTTCAAACAGAACATTTGGTGGTGGCGTTACCCACCGTATAGGAAGTATTAGACCCAGACACGGCGCACAATTATCGTGGCGCTCCGAAGTCAAATTCCACATTAATGTATTCACACTTAGAATGTATGTCTTCATTGATTGAAGATATACTTTGCTTCGTGTGTTGCACATCTAAGTCATCAATATGCATAAGTGTTAGGATGTGTGCCTGATCACAGGACATTTGAGGATTCCAAGATATTTAGCTCACACCGTAACTTGCAAAATCTCTTCTCATCCAAGGGCTTGGTGAAGATATCTGCCAATTGCTCTTCAGTGTTGACGTGCATGATATCAATATCTTCCTTCACAACATGATCTCTGAGAAAGTGATGACGAATTTCAATGTGCTTTGTCTTCGAGTGCTGAACTGGGTTGTTGGCAATCTTGATGGCGCTTTCATTGTCGCAGTAGAGTGGCACTTGCTTCAGATGAATGCCATAGTCCTTGAGTGTTTGCTTCATCCACAGAAGCTGAGCGCAGGAAGATCCAGTAGCAATGTATTCAGATTCAGCAGTGGAGAGAGATACACAGTTCTGCTTCTTTGAATACCAACATACAAGTGATCGTCCCAGAAAATGACATCTGCCTGATGGAGACTTGCGATCCACTTTGTCACCAGCATAATCAGCATCCGAGAATCCAACCAGATCAAACTCTGAGCCCTTTGGATACCATAATCCAAGAGTTGGGGTGTGAGCCAAATATCGAAGAATTCGCTTCATAGCTAAGTGATGCGACTCCTTTGGTGCTGCTTGAAATAGAGCACACATGCAAACACTAAGCATAATATCTGGCCTAGATGCACATAGATAAAGCAAAGAACTAATCATGGAGCGGTATACCTTTTGATCGAACTCTTTACCATTTTCGTCAGGACCCAGATGATGTTTGGCTGGCATTGGCGTCGTGAAGCCTTTGCAGTCTTACATACCGAACTTCTTCAGGCAATCTTTGAGATACTTCTCTTGAGATATGAAGATGCCGTTGCGTTGCTGTCGTATTTGAAGACCGAGGAAGAACTTCAGCTCTCCCATCATGGATATCTAATATTGCTCTTGCATCATATATCCAAACTCTTCACTGTACTTCTGATTGGTGCAACCGAAGATGATGTCATCCACATATATTTGGCACACAAACAGTTCACCATCATATGTCTTCGTGAAGAGAGTGGGGTCGAGGGAACCAGGTATGAAGCCTTTGCTCTTCAGGAAGTATTTGAGTGTGTCATACCAAGCCCGAGCGGCTTGTTTGAGGCCATACAGTGCCTTGTTGAGCTTGTATACCATGTCAGGATGTTTTGGATCTTCAAAGCCAGGCGGTTGTACAACATACACTTCTTCTTCAATCTTGCCATTGAGAAAGGCGCTCTTCACATCCATTTGATATAGAAGTATGTTATGATGATTTTCATAGGCCAGCAGTATGCGTATGGCTTCAAGTCTAGCCACAGGAGCAAATGTTTCATCGAAGTCAATGCCTTCCACTTGAGTATATCCTTGAGCAACAAGACGAACTTTGTTTCTGACAACTTGACCATGCTCATCTTGCTTGTTGCGGTATATCCATTTGGTGCCTATTATGTTGTGCTTCTGAGGATCAGGACGCTTAACCAGTTCCCATACATTATTCAGCTCAAAGTGCTGAAGCTCTTCTTGCATAGCTTGAATCCATTCAGGTTCCATGAAGGCTTCTTCAACTTTCTTGGGTTCTGTTATTGAGATGAATGCAAAGTGCCCACAGAAATTTGCTAGCTGAGTTGCCCTTGAACGAGTGAGTGGACCAGGTGCATTGATGCTATCAATTATTCTCTCAATCTGCACTTCATTGGCAACACGAGGATGTACAGGGCGAAGATTTTCCTCTTGCTGATCATTGTCATTGTTAGAGGGATTGTCTTCAGACTGAGCATTGTCTTCAGGTTGATCAGGTGCGGAGATGATAAGTTCCTCTTCAGGTTGACCTTCAGAGGGTATGATTTCTCCAGTTCCCATTAGCTTGATTGATTCACTGGATGGAACTTCATCTAGCACATTTGGCAGGTGTTCTCTTTGTGAACCGTTAGTCTCATCAAATCGCACATCCACTGTTTCAACCACTTTATAATGAAAGAGATTGAAGACTCTGTAGGAGTGTGAATCCTTTCCATATCCAAGCATAAAACCCTCATGTGCTTTTGGTGCAAATTTTGAGGTGTGATGTGGATCCTTGATCCAGCACCTGGCGCCAAATACTCTGAAGTAACTGACATTTGGTTTCTTGCCAGTAAGGATCTCATAAGATGTCTTGTTAAGAAGCTTGTGAAGATAAACACGATTGATTGTATGGCATGCAGTATCAATGGCTTCAGGCCAGAATTTTCTTGGAGTCTTGTATTCATCAAGCATCGTTCGGGCCATCTCAATGAGTGTTCTGTTCTTGCGCTCGACGACGCCATTCTGCTGTGGCGTGTACGGGGCTGAGAATTCATGTGTGATGCCCAAAGTATCAACATATGTATCAAGGCCAGTGTTCTTGAATTCAGTGCCATTGTCACTTCTGATGTGCTTTATCTTGCCGCCATAGTTGTTCATTGCTCGATTGGCGAAGCGTCTGAAGACATCCTGCACTTCAGTCTTGTAGAGGATTATGTGCACCCAAGTATATCTAGAATAATCATCAACAATGACAAAGCCATAGAGACAAGCAGTAGTAGTAAGAGTTGAGTAATGAGTAGGACCGAAAAGATCCATGTGGAGCAGTTCGAAGGGTCGAGTAGTTGTCATGATTGTCTTCGAGGGATGTTTGGCCCTCGTCATCTTTCCTGCTTCACAGGCACCGCATAAGTGATCTTTCTTGAACTTGACGCCCTCGATGCCTATGACTTGCTTCTTCTTTGCAAGGGTGTGGAGGTTCCTCATGCCAGCATGCCCTAGCCTCCGATGCCAGAGCCAGCATTTTGAAGCTTTTGCTAGAAGACATACGGCAAGCTGTGGTCCTGCTGAGAAATCTACCACGTACAAATCATCTTTCCGATACCCTTCAAACACTAGAGACTTGTGAGATTCCATTAGAACAAGGCAGCGATATTTTCCAAACATTACGATCATGTTCAAATCGCAAAGCATTGAGATAGACATTAAGTTGAAGCCAAGGGATTCGACAAGCATGACTTTATCCATGTGTTGATCCTTTGAGATTGCAACTCTACCTAGACCCAATACCTTACTTTTACCAGTGTCAGCAAATGTGATGTGACTCTTGTCGGATGGACGTAAGGTTGAGTCCATAAGAAGGCTTCTTTTGCCAGTCATGTGATTGGTACACCCACTATCAATAATCCATTCTGAAGACGCTGGTGTCGTACCCTACAGTGCAGTTAGGGGGATAGGCTTCACGAAGAGAATTGTGAAGCAAAAACATTTGACGAACCAGTGGGTTATGAAAGCTTAGATCTAGATTAGGACTAATAGGGAGAGTAGCAAGCGATTCAGGAACAAAGTACATAGTAAGACCATTCGGGCATTTGATCTTGCGCCCTACAAGATGTTTAAGGTCCCCAGCAATAGCGTCAGACGATTTTGGTTTTCTGCTGGAGACCTTTCCCTTGGCACCGCGTGCCATGAAGCAGTAGGTAGGAGCGGAGTAGTCCTTGTCATTTGCATCGGTGTCGGTGGTGAAGTCATTGTCTTCAGCGTTGAAGATGGACTTGGCAACATATGCTGTAGCCATACTTGCAACGCTAGAATCGGACTCCTCCTCAGACTCCACCTCCGCCTCCTCAGAAGCGGACTCCTCCTCTGAATCCATTTCCTTGCCAACAAACGCATGTGCCTTGCCAGATGAGCTCTTCTTGTGTGATGAAGACTTTGAGGAAGACTTGGAAGAAGACTTTGAGTATTTCTTCTTCTTCTTGTCGTCAGAGTCATATTCCTTGCTCTTCTTCTTCTTTTTGTTCTCATTGTGCCACTGCGGACACTCAGAGATGAAGTGGCCAGGTTTCTTGCACTTGTGACATGTTTTCTTCTTGTAGTCATGAGCGGAAGCTTCATCATTCCTTGAGCTTGATCGTGAAGACTTTCTGAAACCTTTCTTCTTGGTGAATTTTTGGAACTTCTTCACAAGCATAGCAAGTTCCCTTCCAGTGTCTTCAGGATCATCAGAACTGCTGTCAGATTCTTCTTCAGTTGAGGAGACAGCTTTTTCCTTCAAGGCACGAGTTCGCCCATAGTTTGGACCGTAGATATCTCTTTTCTCAGAAAGCTGAAACTCATGTGTGTTGAGCCTCTCAAGTATGTCAGACGGATCGAGTGTCTTGAAATCAGGACGTTCTTGAATCATCAGGGCTAGGGTGTCAAACGAACTGTCAAGTGATCTCAGTAGTGTCTTGACGACTTCATGCTTGGTAATCTCAGTAGCACCGAGGGCTTGAAGCTCATTTGCGATGTCAGTGAATCGATCAAACGTGAGCTGGACATTCTCATTGTCATTTCGCTTGAAGCGGTTGAATAGGTTGCGAATAACACTGATTCTCTGATCTCTCTGGGTTGAGATGCCTTCGTTGACCTTGGAGAGCCAGTCCCAGACTAGCTTAGATCTTTCCAAAGCACTCACACGGCCATACTGTCCTTTGGTCAGATGACCACAGATGATATTCTTGGCAGTAGATTCCAGTTGAACGAACTTCTTGACATCAGCAGCAGTGACACCTTCTCTAGCCTTGGGAACGCCGTTCTTGACAACATACCATAGGTCGACGTCAATAGCTTCAAGATGCATGCGCATCTTATTCTTCCAGTAGGGATATTCAGTTCCATCGAAGACGGGGCACGCAGCGGAGACTTTAATTATCCCTATAGTCGACAGAGCTAAAACTCCAGGTGGTTAAACCGAATCACATAGAACAAGGGAGTACCTTGCTCTGATACCAATTGAAAGTGCGTTATATCGACTAGAGGGGGGTGAATACGTGATTTTTATGAAAGTCTTCAAAACGTGGAAGTTTCGAAGACAAACGATAGAAATAAACCTATTACCATGCAGCGGAAGGTAGACTACACTAGGCAAACCATATTCAAGTATTCAATGGAGTGAGAGCACAATGACTAATAGCAGCAATGTAGTAAGGATCAGGTAGGAAGATATTATGAAGCCAAACAAAACACGCAGTCACTCAGTGAAGACAAAAGATAGTGCAATCATACAATGACTTCACAAGGAGTAACAGTAAGTAAAGGGAAGGGAAGGATGAAACCAGTGACTCGTTGAAGACAATGATTTGTTGGACCAGTTCCAGTTTGCTGTGACAACTGTATGTCTGGTTGGGGCGACTAGGTATTTAAACCTGAGGACACACAGTCCCGGACACCCAGTCCTGAACACGCAGCTCAGGACACCCAGTCCTCACCGTATTCCCCTTGAGCTAAGGTCACACAGACCTCGCCCAATCACTCTGGTAAGTCTTCAAGGTAGACTCCCAAACCTTCACAGACTTCGTTCACCGGCGATCCACAATGTCTCTTGGATGCTCAGAACGCGACGCCTAACCGGCTGGAGGATTCACAGTCCTCAAGTGTAATAAGTCTTCAGATCACACAGACAAGAAGACTTAAGTGATGCCTAACTCTCTTTGGCTCTGGGTGGTTAGGGCTTTATCCTTGCAAGGAATTCTCTCTCAAAGGCTTCGAGGTGGGTTGCTCTCAAACGACAAAAGCCGTACTCTAACTCTGAGCAGCCAACCGTTTATGGTTGTAGGGGGTGGGCTATTTATAGCCACTAGGCAACCTGACCTGATTTGTCCGAAATGACCCTGGGTCACTAAGGAACTGACACGTGTTCCAATGGTCAGATTTCAAACTCACACGGCAACTTTACTTGGGCTACAAGCAAAGCTGACTTGTTCGACTCTGGACAAGATTCGCTCTCATAGTCTTCACTAGAAGACATAGGTTTTGGTTAAGCATCACTTCAGTCATTCTGACTGGTTCTCTTGGACCCCACTTAACAGTACGGTGGTTCCTATGACTCAACAAAGAAGAAAAAGAACTACGAAAGATCTAAGTCTTCGAGCTCCATAGGCTTCATGCGATGTCTTCTCTTGTCATAGTCTTGAATGTGAATATCTTCATATACCACCTTTGACATCAATGTCTTCATACATTTTTAGGGGTCATCTCTGGTAGGAAACCCGAATAAATGAGGGACTTCTACCTGTGTTATCCTGCAATTCTCACAAACACATTAGTCCCTCAACTAGGTTTGTCGTAAATACTCCAAAACCAACTAGGGGTGGCACTAGATGCACTTACAGGATTGTATCCTGGTATATTAGGTTTAGGCTACTGCCGCCATCCATCAAGACTCGTGTGAAGTGGTATCCGCCAATTACTGGGTCTAATACCAGGGCAGCCCATCCTGCGTGCCGGATACTTGAGGAGTAATCGCAATGGTCGAAGGTGATTGGTTGAGACGACCAGTGGCGGGACTTCGCGGGGACAGGCACTTTGGTATATTTTTCTGGGATCGCCGCATTGTTTTTTCTCTTGATCACGTGTAACACGTTTACTGTTTTGACTTCGGGTGGAAATTTCTTCTGTTCCCTCTTATCTTGCGTGGGGGGTTCGTCCTCGTATTCACTTGGTGTATCCTCCCCCTTGTGTACGGTGTTAAGCTTGCCGGACTGCTTGAAGACCCAACATTCTCTGTGGGTATGATTAGCAGGTTTGCCAAGGGTACTATGGATCTGACATACTTGGTCCAGAATTTTGTTGAGGCTGGACAGTTCATCCCTGGTGCCCTTGGGGGACGGCTTTTGATTTGGCCGAGGCACTTTGAATCCCGCATTTACAGCCGTGCCCTTCGTGCTGTCTTCTTTATTCCGGCGTTTGTTATTGTTGTTGCGCCGTGATTTCCCGTTTCCATCTCTAACTTCAGATGTACTAGGTTCGCTGGTGCTGCATCTGGCTAGCCAGGTGTCCTCACCCGCACAAAAGCGGGTCATGAGGTTTGTTAATGCGGCCATCGTTCTCGGCTTGTTTTGGCCGAGGTGTCTGGCGAGCCATTTGTCACGGACGCTATGCTTGAAAGCCCCTAAGGCTTCGGCGTCCGGACGGTCGACAATCTGGTTCTTTTTAGTAAGAAACCTATTCCAAAGCTTTCGGGCTGACTCTCCGGGCTGTTGAGTTATGTGACTCAGGTCATCCGCATCCGGAGGTCGGACATAAGTCCCTTGAAAGTTTTCTCGAAAGGCGTCTTCGAGCTCTTCCCAACTTCCAATGGAGCTTTCGGGGAGGCCTTTGAGCCAGTGACGAGCTGGCCCTTTGAGTTTGAGAGGTAAGTACTTGATGGCATGGAGATCATCCCCTCGAGCCATATGGATATGAAGGATATAGTCCTCAATCTAGACCCCAGGGTCTGTTGTTCCGTCGTATGCCTCTATGTTTACGGGCTTGAATCCCTCTGGAAATTCATGGTCCAGCACCTCATCGGTGAAACATAGGGGGTGCACGGCACCCCTGTAGCTGGGTGTGCCACGTTGTTCGGATGTTTGTTGTGTTGTATTGTATGCTGGGGCGCGCTTGCGTGGTCCATAGATGGATCTTGTTGCACCGTCCTTTGGGTGCGAGCCCTCGCATGGTTCGCATGTTGTATTGTGAGCGGCGTTGAATGCCGTTCTATGTTAGTAGAGGGGTCGTCTATCCGACCAGGTGGCTGTTTTGATATTTGGTTGTGGGGGGTCTGAGGCCTCCTCATCGAACTCGGGTAGCAGCTTCCGCTTTGGGTAGCTCTTGGAGGGGCGATTGTCGCCGTACCTTGCTACAGTGTTGAGTATTTTGCTCCATCTGAATTGGAGCGTGTTTTGCGCGGCCTTGAGCCTCCGCTTCTGCTTTTTGAGGATCCTTGCGGTGGCAACGAGCCTTTTACGGGCATTCTGCTGCTCCGAGTGCCTGTCCGGCGTTATGTCGTCCGGACCATTGTCATTGATAGGATTTGTTTGTTCGGTTTGATTATCCGGATTGCCGTTGTCTGGCAGCGGTTCGCCCTGCTCTAGCGCTGGATCAATGTGATCGCTATTTCTGTCAAGGCGGGATTTGGGGCGGCACTTGCGTCGCCGCTTTGACTGCTTTTCGAGGGAACAATCCTTCGGTGCGTCCTTCTGCTCCTCGTCGTCATCTTTGGGTGCATCCACCATGTATACGTCATATGACGAGGTGGTGTTCCAGGGCTCGATAGGCGCTGGTTCTTCATCGTCTCCTTCATCGGCATCCATACCGTCAATGTCATCGGAGTTGAAGTCGAGCATGTCGGTTAAATCGTCGACAGTGGCTACCAAGTGGGTGGTGGGTGGGCTTTGAATTTCTTCATCGTCTGAATCCCAACCTTGCTGACCGTAGTCCGGCCAGGGCTCTCCCAATAAAGAGAGAGACTTCAGTGACTTCAGGATATTGCCGAAAGGCGAGTGCTGAAAGATGTCCGCGACCGTGAGCTCCATGATCAGTGCCCAATCGGATTCGATCGGCAGGGGCGCGGAGGGTTCGGAAGCTGGAGAATAATCCGGCTCCATGGAGTCACGAGTCTTGCGGAGTATGGGGCTGGTGTTCGGCTCAACCGCCGTTAGGATCACAGCCCCCGAGGTGGCGTGCAACCACCCATCCTCGATCGGCACGGTAGGCCCCGAACTAAGGGTCGGAGCCGATGCGGGTGCGGCCTCCAGGGCGCTGTTCGGCGGCAGAGCTAGACTGTGCTTGTCGTGACAGTGCGGCGCACTCGGCAGTGGTTCGAATCCGTCGAAGATCAAGTCCCCGCGGATGTCGGCCGTGTAGTTTAAACTTCCGAATCTGACCTGACGGCCAGGGGCATAGCTTTCGATCTGCTCTAGATGGCCAAGTGAATTGGCCCGCAGTGCGAAGCCGCCAAAGACGAAGATCTGTCCAGGGAGGAAGGTCTCACCCTGGATTGCATCATCATTGATGATCGTAGGAGCCATCAGGCCTGACGGTGACGGCACAGAGGAACTCTCAATGAAAGCACCAATGTCGGTGTCAAAATCGGCGGATCTCGGGTAGGGGGTCCCGAACTGTGTGTCTAGGCCGGATGGTAACAGGAGGCAGGGGACACGAAGTTTTAACCAGGTTCGGGACCTCTTGATGGAGGTAAAACCCTACGTCCTGCTTGATTAATATTGATGATATGGGTATTACAAGAGTTGATCTACCACGAGATCAGAGAGGCTAAACCCTAGAAGCTAGCCTATGGTATGATTGTTGATGTGTATCTTGTCCTACGGACTAAAACCCTCCGGTTTATATAGACACCGGAGAGGGTTAGGGTTACATAAAGTCGGTTACAATGGTAGGAGATCTGAACATCTGTATCGCCAAGCTTGCCTTCCACGCCAAGGAAAGTCCCTTCCGGACATGGGACGGAGTCTTCAATCTTGTATCTTCATAGTCCAGGAGTCCGGCTGAAGGTATAGTTCGGCTATCCGAACACCCCCTAATCCAGGACTCCCCTAGTTACCTTTTGGCCTTGTCGGATCAAGAGAAATCCTCTGTGATGACACCTCAGGGTCGTCCGCCCCAGGAGGCGAGGAGACCGGAGGAGGCGTTCCGCTCTCCATCATCTTCGAAAGAAGATCCCCTGAAGACAAACTCTGTCAAGAAGGGCTACGAGCCGGACTGCAAGATATATGTCCCGGTTATTGTCCTCGGAGATAAAGCAGGATATATTTACCAAAATTACTCTTGTTCACTTACAGCTCGGTGGAGGGTTGGCCCCCTTGCGGGCACTGTACGGTAAGGACGCCCTCCGGGGCAGGGGCCCTTGGTGAAGGTTTCTTCCCTCGTTTGGAAACCTTTGTTTCCAAGTCTGTAGAGGTGGTCCTTTTCCTTCCTTGGGGAGAGGGGATTCTAGATTCTTCTGCCCGATTATCCTCCTTCACGGAGACACTAATTCCCCCGGTTTGGATGAGTAATGCGTGAAGCCCGCTTTCGGCTTCTTTATTCCTCCCTTTATCTTCCCATGATGGCACTTGATAAGGTGTGTGCTCAAGCATCCTAGCTAGTACATGATCAGGTGAGCCTTCGGGAAGGGGGGACGAACACTTGATCATCTCCGCCTTTCTTATCCAGTCCTGGCCGAGAGCGATTTTTTCAGAATGATGTTGCGACAAATAAAAAGACAGCATGTTCGGCCGCAGAATTACTTACGTGGGTATCTAGACGGTTGCAGTTGAGCATCCTCGGTGGTGTCCGGACACTTCATTCATGATCCAAAGAACAATCCATACATCTCTTAGAGCGTCACGCCGAAGAATTGCTGAATAGTTCACGGTCCTTCCAGGTTGAACTCCCACATACGGGGAGACCGACGTTGGCATGGCATGACCCGACGAACTAGCATAACTTGCATTACCTTGACAAGACTGACATCCCTCTTGAGGAGATCTCAGATGCGACTTTGCAATGTCAGCACATCATTAACTGGCCCCCAGTCCAGCCCCTTGTTCACCCATGACGCCAGTTGCGGAGGGGGGCCTGAGCAGAAGGCGGGGGCAGCTACCCACTTCGTACTTCGGGGAGCTTTGATGTAAAACCACTCCCGCTGCCATAAGTTGGACACCTTCAGGAAGGAACCCTTTGTCCATAGAGCATCGGCGCCTTTGCCTATTATGGCACCTCCACATTTTGCGTGTCCCCATCGATCATCTTCAGCTTCACATTGAAGGTCTTGAGCCATAAGCTGAAGTGTGGGGTGATGCGGAGGAAGGCCTCACACACGACGATAAACGACAAGATGTGAAGGATGGAATCTGGAGCTAGATCATGGAAATCGAGCCCGTAATAGAACATAAGCCCTCTAACAAAGGGATCAAGACTAAAGCCTAGCCCTCGGCGGAAGTGGGAAACAAATATGACACTCTCGTTGGGTTCGGGAGTGGGGATGACCTGCCGTTGAGCAGGCAGCCTATGTGAGATTTCGGCGGTCAGATATCTGGCTTCCCTTAGCTTCTTGATGTCCTCCTCTGTGACAGAGGAGGCCATCCACCGACCTTGAAGGTTGGATCCGGACATGGTTGAAGTTTCAAAGCGCTTAGCCTGAGCCTTGGGTGTTGGAACTCGAGGTGGGGGGGAAGGATCGAGCGCGAGAAGAAAAGGACAGACCTTTGCCCCTTTATAAAGAGGGTGAATATCAAGCGTCCTCCGCGTGGCCGTTTGGAACTTGCCTAAAATCGAGGAGTCATACTAACAAGCACGATTGGGTTACCCACACCGGTATTGATGAGAATCCCATGATAAGGGGAACACAATCTCTACTTCGACAAGACGTGCCAATAAAACCGCCTCGCAACACGTGCAGTGGCAGGCTGGGAAAAACGGTTCGTAATGACTGGACCACGGCAGGATGTCATGTTATGAAAAGTTGTCAGCAGGATTTGTGGAATAATATACTCTCTACGGTGGTATGTGGAATTTGTTTTGCAGAGCCGGACACGATCCTTGTGTTCAAAATCTTCTATGGAGTATTCGGAGAAGGAACCCGCCTTGCAATGTCGGAGACAATCTGCGCACCGGACTCATCGTCATTGAAGCCTGGTTCAGGGGCTACTGAGGGAGTCCTGGATTAGGGTGTCCTCGGACAACTGGACTATATACTTTGGCCGGACTGTTGGACTATGAAGATACAAGGTTGAAGACTTCGTCCCGTGTCCGGGTGGGACTCTCCATTGCGCGGAAGGCAAGCTTGGCAATTCGGATGTGTAGATCTCCTCCCTTGTAACCGACTCTATGTAACCCTAGACCCCTCCGGTGTCTATATAAACCGAAGGGTTTAGTCCGTAGGATAACAACAATCATAATCATAGGCTAGCTTCTAGGGTTTAGCCTCTACGATCTCGTGGTAGATCAACTCTTGTAATACTCATATCATCAAGATCAATCAAGCAGGAAGTAGGGTATTACCTCCATCAAGAGGGCCCGAACCCGGGTAAATATTGTGTCCCCCGCCTCCTGTTACCATGAGCCTTAGACGCACAGTTCAGGACCCCCTACCCGATATCCGCCGGTTTTGACACCGACACTCGCCGCTTAGAGTAGGGTCGATCCGTGCCCTTAGCTGCTCACGTAGCTATCCACCTCGCCGCGTGCATCCGCGCTGTCACCGCCTTTGTATCTCATCGCCGGCATCAACTCCGTCGTCGTCCGGTACGACTAGTGGCACCCAGGGACGCGGGATTCTCCTACGACCCTGCTGCACCCTTCCGCCGCTCCGCTAGGCCACCGAAGCAACTCCGGTGAGGCGTCCGCCGCGCTCGGTCGCCGCCGACCCCCTCCTCTGTTTTCCCCTGCTCCCGCGCGCTTGCGTCACCGCCTTGTGGGCCCCGAGCCAGACCCACTGGTCAGCGAGACAGAGGCCAGGTCCCACCTGTCAGCCTCACTCCCACACGCGCACCCACGGGCCCACATGTCATCCTCTCGCCCCTGTTTTTAAACCCAATCGGGCAGCTTGCCCATTTTGGATCTTTCCAGATCAGGCCTTTTCCTTATCTGGCAAGTCCAGATCGGGACATGGCCATTTCGGGTATTTTCCCTTTTCTGCTTATTTCCTTTTTAGGCAGTTACGCGTTCTTAGCATTTGTGGGGATTTTTCTACAGGGACCCCAACATATTATATATGTTTTTGGGGTAGAAAAATCCCACCACTCCAGTGGTAGCATTGGTTTTTACATTTGAGCAAGTTCATGAACATGGCATTTTACATCATGAGGTTGTTTTGTCTTTTTTGTGTGATTTATTTCAATCATGCTATGTAGGTGTTTATCACATGATTAGCTTCGGTTTCCATGTCACTACATGCTAGTATTTATTCCATGTCATTTTGTGTAGTATGTTGAGTGGAACAAGCATGCCAAGAGGCCTTCATAATGTTGTTTATGCCATGCTCAGTTTTCTGCCAAGTCTGAATCTGTTAATAAAACTTGCTATGTTTACATGGGTGCCATCATATCATCTGTGCCTTTTTGGCTCATGATCAGTAAGGGACTTTTTCTCTATGCATTTAGTAGATTCATGCCATGCCTTTGTTTGCTATGATATGTTGTTGTAGCATGTTGTTTGCTAGCTCTAAACATTGCTTCCTGATGTTAATTTCTGGCATGGTAGTATTTTCACTAAGTCTGTGATGCTGATATCTTTTGCACTTTTGCCATGCTTGTTTGAACCTGCTCTTGTGTGATTTAGCAGTAGCTCAGTGTTCATGTTTTGTCAATCATATTGAGTAGATCACTGCCATGTGCTTTGTTGTTACGTTGGAGTGCAGTATCTTAGTTTCTTGTTGCATTCTAGATGGCATCGTGCTGTTAATCACAGAATTGTGCCATTCTTGTTTTGCTTTCCATTTGCAAACCATGCATCCGATTTCGGTGATCTTTATGTCGATTTCGACCAAAATCATCTCATCTTTCCAGCAGCACACTTGGTTTGCCAAGTTGACACCTAGTTCAGTCTTTCCCTTCCGAAGCACGCATATGCATTGCATATCATGTCTTGCATATCATCCCATGTTTTGCATCATGATGCTTGTGCATTGCACCATGATTGATTGTTGGTTCCTTTGCGTGTGTTCTTGCTTTGGGTAGAGCCGGGAGACAAGTACGTGATCGAGGAACCTGTTGAGTACGCCTACGAGGATCAAGCTATCGTCAACTCTGAGAACTTTGCAGGCAAGATGACCATACCCTCGAAATCACTTCTATCTTTGCTTGCTAGTTATTCGCTCTACTGCTATGCTGCGATACCTGCCACTTGCTATATCATGCCTCCCATATTGCCATGTCAAGCCTCTAACCCACCTTTCCTAGCAAACCGTTGTTTGGCTATGTTACCGCTTTGCTCAGCCCCTCTTATAGCGTTGCTAGTTGCAGGTGAAGTTGAAGTTTGTTCCATGTTGGAACATGGATATTGTTTGTGATATCATTATTATCTCTTATATACTTTATTGCATATATATACTTGGTAAAGGGTGGAAGGCTCAGCCTTATGCCTGGTGTTTTGTTCCACTCTTGCCGCCCTAGTTTCCGTCATACCGGTGTTACGTTCCTTGATTTTTGCGTTCCTTACGCGGTTGGGTGTTATGGGAACCCCTTGACAATTTGCTTTGAATAAAACTCCTCCAGCAAGGCCCAACCTTGGTTTTACCATTTGCCACATAAGACTTTTTCCCTTGTGTTCCGCAGACTCAAGGGTCATCTTTATTTTAAAAACCCCGGGCCAGTGCTCCTTTGAGTGTTGGTCCAAGACAGAGCCACTTGCAGTGCCACCTCGGGGAAACTTGAGGTTTGGTTTTAGTTGTACGTAGTGTTCATCCAGTGTGCCCTGAGAACGAGATATGTGCAGCTCCTATCGGGATTTGTCGGCACATATGGGCGGCTTTGCTGGTCTTGTTTTACCTTTGTCGAAATGTCTTGTAACCGGGATTCCGAGTCTGATCGGGTCTTTGTGGGAGAAGGAATATCCTTCGTTGACCGTGAGAGCTTGTGATGGGCTAAGTTGGGACACCCCTGTAGGGTTTTGAACTTTCGAAAGTTGTGCCCGCGGTTATGGGAAGATGGGAATTTGTTAATGTCTGGTTGTAGAGAACTTGACACTTAACTTAATTAAAATGAATCAATGCATGTGTAGCCGTGATGGTCTGCTTTCGGCGGAGTCCGGGTAGTGAACACAGTTCTTGTGTTATGTTTGACGTAAGTAGTTTCAGAATCACTTCTTGATCACTTTTAGCTTCTCGACCATGCTTTGCTTCTCTTCTCGCTCTCTTTTGCGTAAGTTAGCCACCATATATGCTTAGTGCTTTGCTGCAGCTCCACCTCACTACCTTTTCCTACCCTTTAAGCTTAAATAGTCTTGATCGCGAGGGTGTGAGATTGCTGAGTCCCCGTGACTCATAGATACTTCCAAACAGATGCAGGTGCCGATGATGCCAGTGCAGGGGACGCTACCGAACTCAAGTGGGAGTTCGACGAGGATTCGGGCCGTTACTATATTTCTTTTCCGGATGATCGGTAGAGGAGCCCTGTTGGGGCGATCGGGGATCTAGCAATTTGGGTTTTCTTTCTTTATTTTGGTACCGTAGTCGGACCTTGATTGTATTCTGGATGATGTATGATATTTTATGTATTGTGTGAAGTGGAGATTGTAAGCCAACTCTTTATCCCTTTCTTATTCAGTACATGGGATGTGTAAATATTACCCCTCTTGCGACATGCCTACCATGCGGTTATGCCTATAAGTCGTGCCCCGACACGTGGGAGATATAACCGCATCGTGGGTGTTACACGAGCCCTGGCGGAGTTCATAGCAGAATGGACCGCAACGCCCGACGAGGAGATTCAGGAGACCACCCTCCCCGGCAAGGAGACGGGCAGTGAGTGGATTATGTACTTTGATGGAGCCTTCTCACTCCAAGGTGCTGGTGCCAGTGTATTACTCGTCGCGCCCACCGGAGAGCGCCTCAAGTACGTAATCCAGATGAACTTCCCTCGGGAAAAATCAACGAACAACACCGCAGAGTACGGGGGGTTGTTGGCCAGTCTCAAGATCGCGGCAGACCTTGGAATCAGAAAGCTCATCGTCAGAGGTGATTCGCAACTCGTGGTAAAGCAAGTAAACAAGGACTACCAGAGCCCGTTGATGGAGGCCTATGTGGATGAAGTGAGGAAGTTGGGAGAGTGCTTTGACGGATTGCAAGCAGAGCATGTTCCTCGAGCGGAGAACGGCATTGCTGACGACCTGTCAAAAGTGTGCTACCCTCAAGTTGCCTGTGGAACCAGGTACCTTTGTGCTTCAGTTAACTCACCCATCCGTTGAACCATCAGCAGGACAAAACAAACGAAGGAAGGTGGGCCCCGGCATGTACTTTCCTGCTGAGCTCCCAGGAGCCACCGGCAAGCACATTGCCGGGAGTCCCAAGCTTGCCAGAGGGCAGCAAACTCTCGGTAGGGCCTCACGCCCTGGCCACAGAAGCAACTGCCCTTACGGCCAAAGATAAGCCTTTAGTCCTTGCCGTCGAGCCCCAGGCTCCGGCATGGGCGCAGACCACCGTCCATTTCCTCCAAACAGGAGAGCTCCCTGAGGAGCAGGAAGAAGCAAAGAAAGTAGCCCGTTGGTCCGGCATGTACCAGTTCGTGGATGATGCCCTCTATAGAAGAAGACCGAACGGTGTGAAATTGAAATGCATTCCTTGGGAGGACGGACTGAGGCTGTTGGCAGAGATACATGGAGGCATGTGTGGCTCCCACATAGGGTCAAGGGCTCTTACCGACAAAGCGTTCCAGCAAGGTTTCTTCTGGCCCACCGCCCTCCAGGATGCAACTGAACTAGTAACCAAGTGTGAAGTGTGCTATTCCATTCAAAGAAGCTTCATGAACCCGCCCAAGCACTTCAGACAATCCCTCTTTCCTGGACATTTTCGGTTTGGGGGCTCGATATACTGGGCCCCTTTCCCTGTGTTGTCGGGGGCTTTGAGTACTTGTACGTCACGATCAACAAGTTCACAAAGTGGCCGGAAGTGGAGCCAATGAGAAAGGTAACAGCACAGTCAGTCGTCAAGTTCTTCAAGGGACTAGTCTTCCGTTTTGGTGTGCTGAACGGAGTCATCACTGACAATGGCACGCAGTTCACGAGCCACGCCTTCATGCAATACATTCAAGACCTCGGCAGCAAGGTCTATTTTGCTTCTGTTGCCCATCCCAGAAGTAACGGCCAGGCTGAGAGGGTGAATGCGGAAGTGCTGCGGGGCCTCAAGAACAGAACTTTTCACAAGCTACACAAGTGCGGAAGGCGCTGCATTGATGAGTTGCCGATGGTTCTTTGGTCAATCAGGACGACACCAAATCGAGCCACTGGCTAGACACCCTTTGCCCTGGTGTACGGGGCAGAAGCAGTTCTCCCCACTAAACTCATATATGGATCACCTCGAGTGCTCGCTTATGATGAGCTTCAGCAAGAGCAGTTGCATCAAGATGATGCACCGCTTCTTGAGGAAGATCGTCTTCGGGCTGCTGTGCGAGCTGCTCGCTATCAGCAAGCCTTGCGCCGCTATCATAGCCGCAAGGTTCACGCCCGAAGCCTTGAGGAAGGTGACCTTGTTCTTCGGTGGATCCAATCCCCCAAGAATCCAAACAAGTTGACGCCAAATTGGGAAGGCCCTTATCGGGTTATTAGAGTCACCAGGCCTGGCGCAGTCCACCTAGAGACCAAATATGGCATTCCGGTGAGCAACTACTGGAATATTGAACATCTTCGCAAGTTTTACCCCTAAGGCGCGGTTGCTGGGAGCCTCGGGAACCCCCATTTCATACTAGCCTTGCCGCCGAGGCATGTAACCCTATGTACGGAGCCAGGCGCGGACCATGTGCATCGTCAGGGAAAAGGAATCCCTTAGTATGTATAGTTTCCTGTCGATTTCCATGTTTGTGTATATACGTATATGAATGCTTGTCCAGGGTACTATACTACTTTTAGATTCCAGTAAATGTTAGTGGACCATCGAGGTTCCGTGCTTTTCTCCTCACTTCTTTCCAACCACGGCAAGGACGCGCGATCTCGCCAAGGACCTGACTCCAGCAAGAAGTTGAGAAGACCGCCCGGCACAGCAATCCCCAGCAAACCAAACAGATAAAGTTTACCTCTTGCCCATTCGTATTCGTAATCCGTGACTCGTGCATTAGAAAACCTCGCCACTCATCTTTAAGGAGTCGGGGGCACCCATTCCTGACTCAAACGCTCCTTCGGTCAGAATGGTCGTCGCGACCCTTGTCAAAAAGAGGTGGAGGAGGGGCTGGGCCCTTTGTATGTAACCCGGCAGATGTGACTCTCCGGCAGGTGCAAGGGGCGCCAGCAAGGTAGCTTGCCGGAAGGACTCATTTATCTACACTAAGGAGGCATTTCGCCTCCACATGAACATACACGTGCACGAGTTACCGGCAGGACTAGACTTTTTCATTAATATGCTGATGCAAGTACAAGGGTTACATGATACAAGCATGGGCTCGAGAGATTGCATCATATAGAAATTAAGATTTGGCAAATGCCTACAATTTAAAAAGAAAGATAGGTTCCCCGTGATCTCCGTTCTTGCCCCTTTCCTCCCAGGTGCGGCAGGTGAAGGCAAAAAGGAAGCGGCAGGGAACACGTCGATGGAGAGCTTGACGAGGAAGACCCTCAGCAGGGCACAGGGCCGAGGGAGGGAGGTGGCACAGTCAGTCACTATCGTCATCACTATCGCTGTCCTCCTCGTCACTCCCGCTTGAGGAGGAGGTTTCGCCGTCAGAGGAGCTCTCTGCACAACACCTTAAGTGAGTTCCCAAGAGCCAGAAGACCTTGACGGAGAGCAGGCCGTCCTCCATCAATTTGAATTGTAGGACGAGCCCCTCCGACAGGCTATGGGCATGAGCGAAGGTCTTCCATCCACGGCAGAGATACATAACATGAGGGGCTGGGAAGTCAACATCGACACGCATACTTCCATTCTCGCAGCCCCTCATATGCAGCCTCAGGGCCTGAGGTGGGTCTGTCGGATTTCGGGTTCCGGCAGACCCTTGAGGTTCGAACACTGGGGTGCACGTGGAGATCTCTCCCCTACCAATCTACGTCCAATCCTCTCGTGCGAACTAAGATGAAAATGGTGAACAACACAAGAGACACGAGGTTTATACTGGTTCGGGCCACCGTTGTGGTGTAATACCCTACTCCAGTGTGTGGTGTGGTGGATTGCCTCTGGGGCTGATGATGGACAGTACAAGGGAAGAACAGCCTCGCGAGAGGTGTTCTTGAGCTGGTGCGATGAACTGCTAGGGTGAGGTCCGTCGCCTCTCTCTCTCTGCTAAGGTTCTACCAGATCTCTAGATGTCCCTCTACTCTGTGTGGCTAGCTCTACTTATAGAGACCCTGGGCCTCTCCCCAAATAATGAGCGGGAAGGGCGCCAACAATTGGCCATTTTGAAGGGGAACATATAGTACAAGTTATCCTCACCAAAGGTGGTCTTCGGCTGCCAAAAGCTCTGGTGATGACGCCGTCTTGGGCTCCACGGTGACCTCCGCCCTGCCGCTCTACTGGTCTTGGTCTCGTTGCACCATAATGGTAACCTTTGCCTGATGCCTTGGCCTATGCTTGCTCCCTTTGCACCAAAGGGGAAACAAGGACCCTGCGCAGGCCGGCGCCCACCTGGCGCCCGCCAGGCCTTGATCGTCATGGCTTGCATCATGGGATCCTCGCGAGGTACCTTGCATTGATCTCTTCGCCTCCTCGCGAGCCTGCCTGATGAGGCCGCTCTTGAGGAAGCTCCCTGTCGTCCGCCCCGTGAGGCTTGGCCCCTTGCGAGGGTCTTGAGCTTGGGCTGATGAAGATGGGCCGCGCTGGGCCCCTGCCTGAGCCATGCCGCAGGCCGCAGACAGGCAAGTCTGGGGACCCCCGTTCCCAGGACGCCGACAGTAGCCCCCGGGCCCAAGGCGTGCGCGGGCTTGTCTTAGCAGAGAAGCGAAAGGGCAAGCACGAAGCGCCGCGGGCCCTAACAGCCTACGGCCTTGGGCGCCGCGTGGCGGTTGATTGGACATGGGCGCATGCACTTCCCACGACTCCCCGGCAACTGCACGACTGACAAAAAGGGGGTGCCCGGGCCAGGCTTACTTGCCCTGCTCTCGTCCGTCTTGCCCTAGATCCTCTTTCTCGCTCTCCTCCCTCTTGCTCCCGAAATCTTCCAGATCTGTCTCAATCCTTCGCATCCGGCACGCCATGGCGACTCGCAAGTCCTCGGTTGATGCTTGGTACTCGTCAGCCCTGGATTCCCCGAATTTGTCAGAGAAGAGCCTCGCCCTCGCGCGCCTGATGACGGCGGCGCAGGGCAGCGAGGGGGCGACCGTGCTCAAGGTCGGCTCTGACCAGCCTGAGGGCAAGGGGAGCACCTTCTACCCGTTCTTCATGAGCGCCATTGTCGCCGGTCTGGTGCCTCCTTTCTCTGAGTTCTTCCATGCCATTCTCCGCCAATACAACTTGCAGGCTCTGCATCTCCACCCCAACTATGTCCTTCTCCTGACGATTTTCGCCTACTATTGCGAAGCTCATGTTGGTGTGAACCCCTCAGTGGCCTTGCTACACCACTTTTTCTCCCTCCGGGTTTCTGGCGCTCAGGTCTCCGCATGCGCGAGCTTCATTGCATATTCCAGCTCCAATGCCATCTCGAAGCCTGGGAAGAGGATCGAAGGCAATCGGAGCAAGTGGGTCATGATGGATGTCGGGCGCCTCCACCCTCGTCTGGTATTGCCCACGGGGCAACCTAAGTCCGTTGACGCATGGTCCCGCGCGGAGCTCGTCGACCCTCGCACGAAGGCGGTGTTGAGGAGGATGAACGCGGACCTGAGGCCAAGCGACTTGGGGGCGGCGAAGCTGACCGGGGCCACGCTTCTGAGGGAGTTCTTGGAGCACCGGGTGGCTCCGCTCCAGGAGCACTCGCTCCCACTGTGGAGGCTTGGAGGAGCAGACGCTGCCCTGCGCCTAAGCTCTGAGGCCCTGACCGACGAGGATCTGACTATGGCCCTCCATTCCTTGGTTGGGGGAGACGTGGCGATCCCGGTGGGCGCCCCCGTCCCCCTGTTCCTTCTGATGACTGGGAGCAGGTGGTGAATGTCATGCCCACCTTCAACGGTGAGGGGCTGGTGCTCGCGGCAGCTCCTGAAGATCTGGCGGTCCTGGCGACGGTG
The DNA here is from genome assembly GCF_003073215.2 of Triticum urartu. Taxonomy (NCBI): domain Eukaryota; kingdom Viridiplantae; phylum Streptophyta; class Magnoliopsida; order Poales; family Poaceae; genus Triticum; species Triticum urartu. The sequence goes on along the minus strand of NC_053028.1, from coordinate 548,692,425 downwards.
AACTTGTCCTCCGGCAGCTCCAACGGGGGAAAGGAGGAAGAAGAGGCGGAGGAGGAAGCGTCCAACTCGGAGGAGACTGGCGAGGATTGGGGGGAGTCCTTCCCTCGGCGCAGGTCCCAGGCCCTCCGCTCCATGCCGGACGACGATGAGGCCAGCACCAGGCGAGGAAAGGAGGGCTCTTCCTCGGTCACGAGGAAGGGCAGGTCGAGCCTGGTTCCCCCAGGGTCTGCTCTAGTCCCTGGGGGTCCAAGGCCAGCTCCATCCCTCCTGATGCGCCTTCTGCTTCCGGGCCCCCCAAGGCTGACCCCTGCTGCAGGCTCTCGGGCTTCAAGTTTGGCCAGAGGTTGCTTGAGTCCACGGATGACGTCCAGTAAGTGCTTGATTCGTGCTCTGCTTGGTTTCTGCCGCTGAGGCTTGATGTTTGCACTCTTTTACCAGGCCGGCACCTGCGGCCAAGAGGTTGAAAGAGGCTTCTGCGGCCCCGCTTGGGGCGAATCCGTCTGCCGGGGCGACGCCTTCGGCTGTTGGGGGAGAGGACAGCGAGGCCCGCGCGTCTCTGACCCAACCGCCCTCGCGAGGCCAACTGGGGCACCCCGGCGAGGAGTCAGCCCCCGTGGCCCCACTGGACCTGGAGTCGACTGTGCCCGACGCTGCGGCCGTGGCGGCCAAGGCTCAAGAGGTCCCTTCCTGCCAAGCCGTGGTCACGCTGCCATCTTCTCTGCCTGCTCCACAGGTTCTCATCTCTTCTGCTCCCTCCACCGCTGTCCTGGACCAGGTTGCCAATGAGTTGCGCCAACTGCGGGAGGATCTCCTGAGCGCGGACCCTCTCTGGTGGTCGGGCGCCTGGAGTTGGCCTCTGGCTGGGCCCGTTCTGCTGCTTCCGTCCGAGCGGTGCTGAGCCAGGCCGTGTCGTCCTCCGACGAGGAGAAGCGGGTCGCTAACCAAGCCAAGGCCGCTCGCGACGCTGCCCTGGGTGACGCTGGAACTGCCCAGGGCCGCTGCAAGACGCTTGAGGCCGAGCTGCAAGGCCTGCGCGATGAGCTCGCCAAGGAGGTGCACAGCCGCCAGGAGAAGGAGAAGGAGATGAAGGCCAGGGAGGCCGCTGCCAAGGACCGGGACGCCAAGCTTGATGACCGCCACAACCGACTGGAGACGCTGGAGCGATCGCTGAAGGCGGAGAGGACCGAGCTGGACGCCAAGGCGAAGGTCCTGACGGAGGACCGCGTGGCCTTCGTGGAGCTGGAGAAGAAGGCTCGTGGCATACTGAAGACGCTATATGAGAGCGGCCTGGAGGAGTCGTTGGCTGGTGCGGAGGACGGCCCCGCCAAGCTGCTCCCCTTCCTGGTTGATGCGCTTGAGGACGTCGCAGACGGCCTTGGCCCCACGGTCGAGGCCGAGGCACGTGCCATGTCTTCTGCGGCGCTGACGCATGTCCTCACCCATGTCTACCTACGCGACCCCAATGTCGACTTCGACAGCCTGCTGGAGCCCGTGAGCAGCGACCGTGCTGCTGCCGCCGCTGAGGCCGTGAGAGGCCGAGCCGAGGTTTTGCTGGGGAAGTTCCGCTCCCCCAGTGTCCTGCCCAGGCGCGGTGCCGCCGGCCTCGCAACCTCGAGAGGTGAATCCGTCCAGCGTGACTCCACCACCGGTGACGGCGTTACTGGGGAGTGATCCCTTCGCGACTTCCATCCTGTTTTATTCCTGCACATGCACCATGCCTCGCGGAGGCGTTTAAACTTGTGTTTGGCGTTGTGGAACAATCTTATGCCTTATAATATTTGCTTTGAATTTCCTGGAATTTGCATTTTCCTCTCCTACTTGCTTACGCTCTGCGTCGGCACGGCCTGGCCCCGCGCGTACCTCACCCAGCGTTAGCCTCGACTGGAAACCATGGACGGGACTAAGGAGTGAGGGGCTATGTGGCAAGTTAGGCTCCTGAGTCGCGATGCTCAGGAGTCCCCCTTGACGCGCGAGCAACAAGTAGGGAAGGGGGAAGCGAGGAGTGGATTGATTGTTCTACGTCGGCAGGTCCCGGCCCCGCGCGTACCTCACCCAGTGTTAGCCTCGACCGGAAACCATGGATGGGACTAAGGAGTGAGGGGCTACGTGGCAAGTTAGGCTCCTGAGTCGCGATGCTCAGGAGTCCCCCTTGACGCTCAAACGGGTTTCGTACCTTGGCTCCGCTCGGGGAGTGGCGCGCGACGACCAGGCCTAAGGGACCTGGCTGGGTGGCGTGCGCTCGGGCGAGGCCCGGGCGTAGCCCCCGTGTCCAGCCCCCTCGCGCGGCACTCCTGAGGGGAGGCGTTGCGATGGTGCCGGACACTGAGCTCTGGGCTCCCTGAGGTTGGTACGGTCGTGGGCCGCCCTTAGTTGTTTATCACCAGCGCGGAGCATAGCGCTTCCGTATGTGTACCGGCATAGCCGCTCCTCGGTAGTGTCATTAGCCAGCACGGAGCATGGTGCTTCCACTGGTGCGTGGGAGGGGGCTCCCCTCCAGGAGGATCCCTCGGGGCGTGTACAGCCCCGCCCTGACACGTGGACGGCACGGTAGGGCTAGGAGAGGTGTATCTGGGCACCCGTGAGCCAGCGCGGGACTCACGAGGCCCTACCTCGAGGCGGGTTGTGCCTGGCTCTAGGCCTTTATCAATTGGTGTGTTCCTGCAGGGTTGTTAGAATGCAAATGTTCTACGTCCTCAGGTCCCGGCCCTCGAGCAAGCTCAGCCGCCGCTGGTATGACAGGTCGCGATGCTGTGGGTCAAGGCCAAGGGGTGAGGGCTGGAGAGCCAGTGAGAGCCCATGAGTCGCGATGCTCAGGCGTCCCCCTTTTAATGTGCAAGCGCTTTGCATGAAGACAAGTAGTAGGTGATAATTATGGGGATCAGATTAAGCGTGAAAGAACAACTTCATCCTAAGGTAAATGCTGGAAAAGCAACTGCCGCTGGGCTGGGCCCGAGCGGCATGGGGATGATGCAGCCCGAGGGGCGCCCCCAACAAGGTAAGTAAAGAGCATAAACAAAATGGATACATGCTGCAGGGAGGGACCCACTCGGCCTGGGAATGGTGCAGCCCTGTGGGCGCTCCCAGCTGAAAGTAGAACTCTGAAAGATGTCACCTGGTGCTGTTGAAGATGAAGTGATGCTGAGGAAGTGAGCGATGCGCGGTGAAGACGTCGGCCCTCATGAGCCCCCAGGCCCAGGGGCCTCGGGAGGCTCCGGTGGCACGTGCAGGTCTTCGGGGACCATCGCCACCTTCGCCAGGACCGCGCGATGCCTGACCTCCTGAGCCTCCAGAATGCTCCTCAACAGGCGCTGATGTGTGGCGACTGCGCTCGGCAGGCCGAAGGGCATGCGAACGTAGCTATGAGGTGGTCCTTCGCAGCGCCCTACGGCCGAAGGCCATAGGCGCTCCTGGGACGCAGCTCGGTTGAGCCCTGGTACGTCGACGCAGACGCGCAGTCCTCCATCCTCGCCTGGATGTGGGGCCACGGTAGGTGAGCGACGGCTGCCGTGCATGACTCTGGACTCTTGTAGCTCATGGGTGTTCCTTGCGATGAACTCCTGAGGGTTTGGTCTCCTTTGACTTGTACCTTCCTGAGGGAAGCGTGCTTGAAAGCACCCCTCCAAGTGGTGCCCGAGCACCTCCCCCGCGACCTTGGCAAGGTCGGTGGCTCTCCAAGAGAGAGCCCCCGAGCCCTGCCCGAGGAGGGCGCCGGGCGCGCCTTCCTATGCGTGAGAGGGTGGCACTCCCTGATCGGGCGTGAATCCTGATGCAATACCTCCGGAGGTGCCTGCCTCCTTGTGGCTCAGGCAAGGTGAGGTCTTCTTCTTCTTGAGGGTCGCCTCAGGAGGCCTCCCACTCCTGTGATCTGGGTCTTCGATTGCTGCGGCTTGGAACGCACACTCAAGCGAGCACACTACGTCCCTTTCTTCACATGGTATGGTGATGAATCCACCACTTCCTGGCATCTTGAGGACATTGTAACCATGGTGAGTCACTGCCATAAACTTGGCTAGGGCTGGGTACCCGAGGATGGCGTTGCACGGCAGGCGGATGTGAGCGACGTCGAAGTCGATGAGCTCGGTGCGGTAGTTGTTGCATTGCCCGAAGGTGACCGGAAGGCGAACCTGCCCAATTGGAATAGTGGAACCATCGGTGACTCCTGAGAAAGGCTTGGTCAGCAGAAGCTGGTCGTACGGCACTTGGAGATTGTCGAACGTCTCGACGGACAGGACGTTGAGTCCTGCCCGGCCATCGATGAGGGTCATGGTGACCTGCACGTTGCTGATAACTGGGGAGCAAAGCATCGGGAGGACTCCGGCCGTTGCCGCACACTTGAGCTGGTCTGTGGAACTGAACGTGATCGCGCACAAAGACCACCTGAGGGGGCGCGTGGCCTCAAGCTTGGGAAGGACTGCATTCACCTCACGAGAAAACTGCTTGAAGATGCGCTGTGAGGTTGGGTCCTAGGCGCCACCCAAGATGCAAGCAATTGCACGCGGCTCTTGGAAGCCCCCAGCCCCATCGTCTTGGTGTTGGTATTCATTCCTCCTTGGTGGAGGCGGCAGAGGAGGGAGGCCTGCGTTGCCGTGCGGGTGGCCCTCACAAGGCTGGTCCCTCCAGCCTCCCTCGCGAGGCTGGTCCTGCCAACGGTCCTCGCGAGGGCGGTCACGCCATCCCTGGTGAAGGCCACGGTCTTCCCATCGTCCGCCACCTCTTCCTCCTCCTCGGCCATAGCCCCTGTCGTTGCGCTCTGGGCGTCGGCCGATTCGCCCATCTCGCACGGCTCTGAGCTCTTGACATTCGTTGGTGTTGTGGGTGTGGAGGTCGTGGTACACGCAGTACCATCCGCCCTTGGATGGCTCAGGCTGATCCCTGCCTCGCTTGGTGTCTGGCTCTGCAGCTAGCATGGCAGCCCCCTTGCGCTTCACGTCTTTGGCCTTGAGCTTCTTTTCTTCTGGGTCGGCTGCCGGAGCTCGAGGAGGGAGAGACTCCCTTCCTCAGCCCTGCGCACTTGGTCGCCAAGTTGAACAGCTCCAGGGATGTGCACGGGTCTTCATGGATTGCTAGTTCTTCCTTCATCTTGACGTCGCGCACGCCGTCGGAGAAGGCTGAGATGATAGCTTCTTCAGTTACCTTGGGGATCTTGAGGTGAGCGTAGTTGAAGCGCTGGATGTACTTCTACAAGGTTTCTCCTGGCTGTTGCTTGATGCGGCATAGGTCGCTCACGGCCGGGGGCCGGTCACGAGTGCCCTGGAAGTTGGCAATGAAGCGAGTGCGCATCTCGCTCCAGGAGGAGATCGTGCCGGGAGCCAGGTTAAGGAGCCAGGTGCGGGTGCCGTCCTTGAGCGCCATGGGGAACCAATTCGCCATGACCTTTTCGTCTCTGTTGGCAGCTATGATGCCCAGCTCGTAGAGCTGCAGGAACTCCGCGGGGTCCGCTATGCCATCATAGCGGGGAGGGAGGTCAGGCTTGAACTTGCCTGGCCATGTGACACCGTGCAGCTCGGGGGTGAAGGCGAGGCAGCCCGCCGTCGCCACCGGCGCCCTTTGCTGGTGCTGGACTTGTTCTTGCGGGTCACCACGCGCCGCCACTGGGAGCAGCGCGGGGTTTTGTCGTGGAGGCGCTGGGGCGCGATCTTGGCGCACCGGGGCTCGGAGCGCGCGAGCACCTTCCCGGGGACGTGGGATCTCTTGGCAGCTCCCTTCTTGCTGCGTAGGCGCCGGACGTGGAGGGTCCCACCCTGGGGTTGCGCGCCTTGGAGCCAAGGCACCTTCATGGGGAGGAGGCGGCGGAGGCGCCTCCTGATCCTCGCCCCCTGCACGGGACGGAGGGCGAGGCAGCGAGAGGGACCACAAGGGGGAGCCCCCTGCGGCACTGACGAGCTCGGTGATGCGGGCGAGCCAGTCCTCGTAGAGGTCGTCGAAGGGGCGATAGTGCAGGAGCTCCCGCGCCAAGAGCAGTGAGGCGTGCGCATCCATGGGTGCGCAACGGGCGTGGGACGACGAGCCAGCTAGAGTCAGCGACGGGGTGGCGGTGCGTCCATCCCGCCGCACCGAAGGATGCTGGGACGAGGCCTGCTGCTCGTTCCCCACCGGGCCAGTGGCGGCGTTGGCGGCGGGCGATGGGGAACGACGAGGGGGGCCGCCGACGGGCGCCGTCTGGGCGACGCGAGTGGCGCGAGCAGCCCGGCGCTCGGCGCGAGCCCGACAAGCGTCAGCCATGGACACGACGGAAGATCACACGCGAACAGCGGAAGAAAGATTCCGGCGCGCCCCTACCTGGCGCGCCAAATGTCGGATTTTGGGTTCCGGCAGACCCTTGAGGTTCGAACACTGGGGTGCGCGCAGAGATCTCTCCCCTACCATTCTACGTCCAATCCTCTCATGCGAACTAAGATGAAAATGATGAACATCACAAGAGACACGAGGTTTATACTGGTTCGGGCCACCGTTGTGGTGTAATACCCTACTCCAGTGTGTGGTGTGGTGGATTGCCTCTGGGGCTGATGATGGACAGTACAAGGGAAGAACAGCCTCGCGAGAGGTGTTCTTGAGCTGGTGCGATGAACTGCTAGGGTGAGGTCCGTCGCCTCTCTCTCTCTCTGCTAGGGTTCTACCAGATCTCTAGATGTCCCTCTACTCTTTGTGGCTAGCTCTACTTATAGAGGCCCTGGGCCTCTCCCCAAATAATGAGCGGGAAGGGCGCCAACAATTGGCCATTTTGAAGGGGAACATATAGTACAAGTTATCCTCACCAAAGGTGGTCTTCGGCTGCCAAAAGCTCTGGTGATGACGCCGTCTTGGGCTCCACGGTGACCTCCGTCCTGCTGCTTTGCTGGTCTTGGTCTCGTTGCACCGGAATGGTAACCTTTGCCTGATGCCTTGGCCTGTGATTGCCCCCTTTGCACCAAAGGGGAAACAAGGACCCTGCGCAGGTCGGCGCCCGCCTGGCGCCCGCCAGGCCTTGATCATCATGGCTTGCGTCATGGGATCCACGCGAGGTACCCTTGCATTGATCTCTCCGCCTCCTTACGAGCCTGCCTGATGAGGCCGCTCTTGAGGAAGCTCCGTGTCGTCCGCACCGCGAGGCTTGGCCCCTCACGAGGGTCTTGAGCTTGGGCTGATGAAGATGGGCCGCGCTGGGCCCCAGCCTGAGCCACACCGCAGGCCGCAGGCCGCAGGCAGGCAAGTCTGGGGACCCCCGTTCCCAGGACGCCGACAGGGTCAAGCTCCATCTCCCGAGCAAACGGAGTGGGGAGACGAAGACGGCCGCGCACCGTCCCGTGCAGCCTAACATAGAACTCGCGGGGCTGGTCTCCGACATGGCCCTCCATTGGAGGAGGGGCCGCTAGCGGAGGCGAAGCCGGTGCGCCGCCCCGTCCTCCTCTTCCCCGAGCGCCACGATGGCCTCGGCCTCGGCCCCTCCCTCTTCCTCTCACGGCCGGCTCCGCCGTCACGAGCTCTTGGGAAGGAAGGGTTCGCTGTTAAGCGGAGGCCCTCGCCGCCGTCATCGGAGCACCAGCACGCCCTCTCGCCATGACGAAGGGAAGAAAGGAGTCGAGGCGGAGGAGATGAGCGCTGAAGGATCGAAGGGCGCCGTCCCCTACCCTTCTCCTTATAAATGGGCGGGGCCGAGGCTTGGCCGCCCCACTCGACCAATCTAGTCGCCAAGGGGCGCAGGGAATCGGGGCCGACCCGCTGCTCCAATCAGCAACGACCCTGTTTCCCGCCTCCACATTATGGACGGTGCCCTCCGCGTCCACCACCTACCCTCCTCGGGGCATGGAGGACATGTGGCAGGTGAACCGGAATCAAGAGGACAACTGAAGCGACCACATTCCAACCCGTGACCATGGGGCGCGGGCACCTTGAAGGCCGCGAACCGAGTCCACCTAGTAAATGAGCCACGCCCCTGCGTTTTCCTCCCTTTATGGGGAAGGCGCGAGCCGCCTCTTTACCATTTACCACGATGTGACGTATGAGGGCAACAACCGCCCCACGCATGACCCCCACGTCACGCACGGCCCCCACGTCGCGCATTCAACGCGGGTCGTGGGGAAGTGCAACTGGCGAGGGAGTTACTGCGGTACAACTCGGCCCCGTGTGCGCGCGCACGGGGGCTCCTGTCGATGCACAAAAGGAGGGGTCCTATTTTGTACCCCTTTACTTGTGCGCGGGAAGTTGAAGCCGCGCCTACGGCCACACCTAGTGGAGTAGAGGAAGGAAGCAAAGCCACAAGACAACCAGAGCAACGCCAGGCCAGAAACACGAAGAGCAGAAAGGCGAGGTGAGCTCCCCTGGCAAGGCCCTTGCCGGCACGGCCTCCACAGCCCCGGCAAGAACCTTGCTGGGACAACTTGCCCAACACCAACAGAGCCGCCACCCTTGAGCCCAAGAGTTCCAACACCATCAACCACTTTGGAACCGAGGCTCGGGAGGCACCTCCATGGTGGCATGCAGATCTTTGTGGAGACCAGAAGCACACAAGACTAGATGATAACCACAAGACGACGATCCTCAGCAAGATCCTTGCCAAGGAAACCCACGAGACCCCCGGCAAGACCCTTGCCGGGGATGACCACGACGCCACGGCAAGACCCTTGTCGGGGCCCCGGCAAGACTCTTGCCGAAGACATCCGTGGTGCCACAGCCAGGCCCACGTCTGCCAAGACTCCACCGGCATTCCCATGCAGTTACCAGCCCACTAGCTAGGCAGGCACTTGCGTGGCGACCTGCAGTCTCTAGGCCAACTCGGCAAGCACCTGCGTGGTGGCATGCAGATCTTCATGAAGACTCTGCCACCACACCAACTCAGCAGCTAGCCAGCGTGGCGCTACACACGCCTCGTCAGTGCGGACGCGCATCAAAGCCAGGCAAGGCGGTGACAGATAGGACGAGCTTCCTTGTCGTCCCCGATAAAGCAAGAAGGGCACATCGGCAGAGCATTAAATGCGTTTTGTCCCACGGTGCCAAGAGATAGACTCGACTCATGTATAGCTTTCCACCTCCTGTGTGCCACTGTGGCAGCCCCTTTGGCTATAAAAGGAGGCCCGCAGCGTACTGAGAGAGGATTCAGATTTTTTGGACCCTGCATGCCTTGTAGCTAGTCCAAGAACACCAGATAAACACAAACCAGCAGGAGTAGGGTATTACGCATCACTTGCGGCCCGAACCTGGATAATCCCCCTGCGTTGATCTCTCAATCCCGCTCTTTCCACAGCCCCGCGCCCGCCAACCATAGCACAAAGGGATTCCTCGTAATCCCGTAGGTGTCGTTTCCCCCGACACACTTTTATGAAATCACTTTAGGAGAAGCTACTAAACTCCTAGACAATTTTATGGTTAATTATTCTCAATGGCACACCGAAAGATCCACTAGTAAAAAAGTTCATGCTATTGAAGAGATTAATGTTTTGAGTGGAAAGATGGATGAACTTATGAATTTTTTTGCTAATAAGAGTGTTTCTTCTGAGCCTAATGAATGCATTTGTACAATTTTATTGAGAATAATAATGAATCTATGGATGTGGATTTTGTTGGTAGGAACAATTTTGGTAACAACGCGTAGAGAGGAAACTTTAATTCTAGGCCGTTCCCTAGTGATTCCTCTAATAATTATGGTAATTCCTACAACAAATATTATGGAAATTTTAATAAGATTTCCTCTGATTTTGAGACTAGTGTTAAATAATTTATGAATTCGCAAAAGAATTTCAATGCTTTGATTGAAGAAAAATTGCTTAAGATTGATGAGTTGGCTAGGAACGTGGATAGAATTTCTCTTGATCTTGATTCTTTGGAACTTAGATCTATTCCACCTAAGCATGACATCAATGAGTCTCTCAAAGCCATTAAAATTTCCATTGATGAGTGCAAAGAAAGAACCGCTAGGATGCGTGCTAAAAAAGATTGCTTTGTGAAAGCGTGTTCTTCTAGTTTTCATGATAATAATGATGAAGATCTAAAAGTGATTGATGCGTCCCCTATTAAATCTTTGTTTTCCAATATTAATCTTTATAAATATGGGATTGGAGATGAGTCAACTTTAGTTAAAAGGCGTCCCAATGATTCGGAGTTTTTAGATCTTGATGCTAAAATTAATAAAAGTGGGATAAAAGAGGTCAAAACTTTATATAGCAATGAACCCACTATTTTCGATTTCAAGGAATTTAATTATGATAATTGCTCTTTGATAGATTGTATTTCCTTGTTGCAATCCGTGTTAAATTCTCCTCATGCTTATGATCAAAATAAGGCCTTTACTAAACACATCGTTGATGCTTTAATGCAATCGTATGAAGAAAATCTTGAACTAGAAGTTTCTATCCCTAGAAAACTTTATGATGAGTGGGGACCTACCATTAAAATAAAGATTAAAGATTATGAATGCTATGCTTTATGTGATTTGGGTTCTAGTGTTTCCACAATTCCAAAAACTTTGTGTGATGTGCTAGGTTTCCGTGAATTTGATGATTGTTCTTTAAATTTGCATCTTGCGGATTCCACCATTAAGAAACCTATGGGAAGGATTAATGATGTTCTTATTGTTTCAAATAGGAATTATGTGCCCGTAGATTTCATTGTTCTTGATATAGATTGCAATCTTACATGTCCTATTATTCTTGGTAGACCTTTCCTTAGAACGATTGGTGCAATCATTGACATGAAAGAAGGAAATATTAGATTCCAATTTCCATTAAGAAAAGGCATGGAACACCTTCCTAGAAATAAAATTATATTACCTTATGAATCTATTATGAGAGCCACATATGGATTTCATACCAAAGATGATAATACCTAGATCTATTCTTGTTTTTATGCCTAGCTAGGGGCGTTAAACGATAGCGATTGTTGGGAGGCAACCCAATTTTATTTTTTGTTCCTTGATTTTCATTCCTGTTTAGTAATAAATAAATCATCTATCCTATGATATGATCATGTTTTTTTATGTTTTAATTAGTGTTTGTGCCAAGTAAAGCCTTTAGGATCTTCTTGGGTGATTGTTATTTGATCTTGCTGAAAAAACAGAAAGTATGCGCTCACGAGAATAATTTTCATTTTTTACCAGAGAACAATAAAATACCAATTCCAACTGCAGTAGATCAACATACAAATAATTCAGGACTTCCTAATGTTTCAGAATTTTTGGAGTTACATAAGTATTCGAAACCTACCGATTGCTACACACTGTTCTGTTTTTGACAGATTTTGTTTTTCGTGTGTTGTTTGCTTATTTTGATGCATCTATGGCTAGTATCGGGGGGTTTGAACCATAGAGAAGTTGGAATACAGTAGGTTTAACACCAATATAAATAAAGAATGAGTTCATTACAGTACCTTAAAGTGGTGTTTTGTTTTCTTATACTAACGGAGCTCATGAGATTTTCTGTTGAGTTTTGTGTTGTGAAGTTTTCAAGTTTTTGGGTAAAGATTTGATGGATTTTGGAACAAGGAGTGGAAAGAGCCTAAGCTTGTGGATGCCCAAGGCACCCCGAGGTAAAATTCAAGGACAACCAAAAGCCTAAGCTTGGGGATGCCTCGAAAGGCATCCCCTCTTTCGTCTTCGTCTATCGATAACTTTACTTGAGGCTATATTTTTATTCACCACATGATATGTGTTTTGCTTGGAGCGCTTTGTATGGTTTGAGTCTTCGCTTTTTAGTTTACCACAATCATCCTTGCTGTACACACCTTTTGGAGAGACACACATGAATCATAATTTATTAGAATACTCTATGTGCTTCACTTATATCTTTTGAGCTAGATAATTTTGCTCTAGTGTTTCACTTATATCTTTTTAAAGCACGGTGGTGGTTTTATTTTATAGAAATTATTGATCTCTCATGCTTCACTTATATTATTTTGAGAGTCTTTTAGAATAGCATGGTATTTTGCTTTGGCTATAAAATTAGTCCTGATATGATAGGCATCCAAGATGGGTATAATAATAAAAGCTTTCATATAAAGTGCATTGAATACTATGAGAAGTTTGATTATTCATGGTTGTTTTGAGATATGAAGATGGTGATATTAGAGTCATGCTAGTTGAGTAGTTGTGAATTCGAGATATACTTGTGTTAAAGTTTCTGATTCCCGTAGCATGCACGTATGGTGAACTGTTATGTGATGAAGTCGGAGCATGATTTATTTTTTGATTATCTTCGTTATGAGTGGTGGTCGGGGACGAGCGATGGTATTTTCCTACCAATCTATCCCCCTAGGAGCATGCACATGATACTTCGTTTCGATAACTAATAGATTTTTGCAATAAGTATGTGAGTTCTTTATGACTAATGTTGAGTCCATGGATTATACGCACTCTCGCCCTTCCACCATTGCTAGCCTCTCTAGTACCGCGCAACTTTTGTCGATATCATAAACCCACCATCTACCTTCCTCAAAACAGCCAACATACCTACCTATTATGGCATTTCCATAGTCATTCCGAGATATATTGCCATGCAACTTTCACCGTTTTGTTTATTATGACACACTCCATCATTGTCATATTGCTTTGCATGATCATGTAGTTGACATTGTATTTGTGGCAAAGCCACCATCCATAATTTTTCATACATTTCACTCTTGCTTCACTGCACATCCCGGTACACCGCCGGAGGCATTCACATAGAGTCATACTTTGTTCTAAGTATCGAGTCATAATTCTTGAGTTATATGTAAATAAAAGTGTGATGATCATCATTATTAGAGCATTGTCCCAATGAGGAAAGGATGATGGAGACTATGATTCCCCCACAAGTCGGGATGAGACTCCGGACGAAAAAAAAGAGGCCATAAAAAAGGCCCAAATAAAAAAAGAGAAAAGAGAGAAGGGGCAATGCTACTATCCTTTTTCCACACTTGTGCTTCAAAGTAGCACCATGATTTTCATGATAGAAAGTCTCTTATGTTGTCACTTTCATATACTAGTGGAATTTTTCATTATAGAACTTGGCTTGTATATTCCAATGATGGGCTTCCTCAAAATGCCCTAGGTCTTCGTGAGCAAGCAAGTTGGATGCACGCCCACTTAGTTTCTTTTGTTGAGCTCTCATACATTTATAGCTCTAGTGCATCCGTTGCATGGCAATCCCTACTCAATCACATTGATATCTATTAATGGGCATCTCCATAGCCCGTTTATACGCCTAGTTGATGTGAGACTATCTTCTCCATTTTGTCTTCTCCACAACCACCATTCTATTCCACCTATAGTGCTATATCCATGGCTCACGCTCATGTATTGCGTGAAGATTGAAAAAGTTTGAGAACATCAAAATTATGAAACAATTTATTGGCTTGTCATCGGGGTTGTGCATGATTTAAATATTTTGTGTGATGAAGATAGAGCATATCCAGACTATATGATTTTGTAGGGATAGCTTTCTTTGGCCATGTTATTTTGAGAAGGCATAATTGCTTGGTTAGTATGCTTGAAGTATTATTGTTTTTATGTCAATATTAAAATTTTGTCTTGAATCTTTCAGATCTGAATATTCATGCTACAATAAAGAAAATTACATTAGAAAGCATTCCACATCAAAAAAATTGTTTTTATCATTTACCTACTCGAGGACGAGCAGGAATTAAGCTTGGGGATGCTTGATACGTCTCCAACTTATCTACAATTTTTTATTGTTCCATGCTATTATATTATCTGTTTTGGATGTTTAATGGGATTTAATATGCACTTTTATATTATTTTTGGGACTAACATATTAACCGAAGGCCCAGTGCAAATTGATGTTTTTTGCCTATTTCAGTGTTTCACAGAAAAGGAATATCAAACGGAACAAAACCTTCGCGAGGATCTTTCTTGGAACAAACGCAACCTCGGAGACTTGGAGTACAAGTCTGGAAGTCCGTGAAGCTCCCAAGAGGCAGGGGGCGCGCCCAGGGGGTAGGCGCGCCCCCCACCCTCGTGGGCCCCATGAAGCTCCACCGACGTACTTCTTTCACCTATATATACCCATGTACCCTAAAAACATCCAGGGGAGCCACAAAACCACTTTTCCACCGCCGCAACCTTCTGTACCCGTGAGATCCCATCTGGGGGCCTTTTCCTGTGATCTGCCGGAGGGGGAATTGATCACGGAGGGCTTCTACATCAACACCATAGCCTCTTCGATGATGTGTGAGTAGTTTACCACAGACCTTCGGGTCCATAGTTATTAACTAGATGGCTTCTTCTCTCTCTTTGGTTCTCAATACAATGTTCTCCTTGATGTTCTTGGAGATCTATTCGATGTAATACTCTTTTGCGGTGTGTTTGCCGAGATCCGATGAATTGTGGGTTTATGAATTTGATTATCTATGAATATTATTTGGTTCTTCTCTGAATTCTTATATGCATGATTTGATATCTTTGCAAGTCTCCTCGAATTATCGGTTTAGTTTGGCCTACTAGGTTGATCTTTCTTGCAATGGGAGAAGTGCTTAGCTTTGGGTTCAATCTTGCGGTGCCCTTTCCCAGTGATAGCAGGGGCAGCAAGGCACGTATTGTATTGTTGCCATCGAGGATAAAAAGATGGGGTTTATATCATATTGCTTGAGTTTATCCCTCTACAGCATGTCATCTTGCCTAATGTGTTACTCTGTTCTTATGAACTTAATACTCTAGATGCATGCTGGATAGCGGTCGATGTGTCAAGTAATAGTAGTAGATGCATAATCGTTTCGGTCTACTTGACATGGACGTGATGCCTATATACATGATCATTGCCTTAGATATCATCATAACTATGCACTTTTCTATCAATTGCTCGGCAGTAATTTGTTCAGCCACCGCAATACATGCTATCATGAGAGAAGCCACTAGTGAAACCTATGGCCCCCGGGTCTACTTTACATCATATAAGTTTCCGATCTATAATTCTAGTCTACTATTTATTTTATTTTGCAATCTTTATTTTCCAATCTATACAACAAAAATACAAAAAATATTTATCTTATTATCTTTATCATATCTCACTTTTGCAAGTGGTCGTGAAGGGATTGACAACCCCATTATCGCGTTGGTTGCAAGGTTCTTGATTGTTTGTGTGGGTACTAGGCGACTTGCGTGTAGTCTCCTACTGGATTAATACCTTGGTTCTCAAAAACTGAGGGAAATACTTAGCTACTTTGCTACATCACCCTATCCTCTTCAAGGGAAAACCAATGCATGCTCAAGAGGTAGCAGATGCCACTTCTATTATGCATGATGCTTATGATGATACTACTTCTACGCTTGACGATATTGTGCCACTAGGTGAATTTCTAGATGAACAACTTGCTAGGGTTAGAGATAATGAAATTATTGAAACTAATGATATTATTGAAGATTGTGATTATGATTCTCCCCCTAGATATGAATTGTCTGTTGTTCCTGAGGGTTATGTTATGGATGAAGAAACTGCTAGAGACTTCTTTGCTTGCAATGATAGAGAGGATCTTAAGAAATTGCTAGTTAAGCTGAAAGAGAAATCCTTGAATGCTAGAATGAAATATGATCCTGCTTTTCCTACTTCGCCTATCTTTGTTACTGATAAGGATTATTATGCTCTGTCGATCCCGAGTTAATTACTTTGGTTGAATCTGATCCTTTTCATGGTTATGAATCTGAAACTGTTGTGGCACATCTTACTAAATTGAATGATATAGCCACACTATTTTTTGATGAGGAAAAAATTCGTTATTACAATATCCTTAAATTATTTCGTTTCTCACTAAAGGGTGATGCTAAGATATGGTTTAATTCTCTTGCTCCTCGTTGTGTGCGTAGTCCCCAGGATATGATTTATCACCTCTCTGCAGAATATTTCGCCACTCATAAGAAACAAGCTGCTTTAAGGGAAATATATAATTTTGTGCAAATTGAAGAAGAGAGTCTCCCACAAGCTTGTGGGAGGCTTCTCCGATTACTTAGTGCTTTGCCTGATCATCCTCTCAAGAAAAATGAAATACTTGATAACTTTTATAATGGACTAACCGATGCTCTAGAGACCACCTGGATTGTGCTGGTTGTGTTTTCAGGGAAAGAACTGTTGAGCAAGATGAATTTCTATTGAATAATATATTGAGTAATGAAAATGATTGCACACTTCCTGAACCAACTCCGAAGCCAACTCCAAAGAAAAGGGGTATTCTATTTCTCAATCCTGAAGATATGCAAGAGGCAAAGAAATCTGAGAAAGAAAAAGGTATTAAAGCTGAAGATGTTAAGAATTTACCGCCTATTGAAGAAATGCATGGTCTTGATAACCCGACACAAGTAGTAGAGGTAAACTATCTCCATAGATTTGATGAAGGTGATATTCCTCATAATAAGTCTGCTAGACAATGCTTTGATGAGTTTGATAATTTTATTGTTAAACAAGAAAATTTCAATGCTTATGTTAGTAGACAATTGAAACGTAATGCTTACATGATTGATCACCTAAGTAATTATATGAATAGTACTGTTAATGATCTTAAGCTTATTAGTAAACATGCTTCCATGGTTACAACTCAAGTATAAAAGTACTTAAAGCTCAAGATGAATTGCTTAATGAGTTGAATAATAAGAATAATGCAAATGATGTTAGGGTTATGACTAGAGGTGGTAAAATGACCCAGGAACCATTGTATCCTGAGGGCCATCCTAAGAGAGTTGAGCAGGATTCTCAGAGAACTAATACTGATGCACCTAGTCCTCGTTCTAAAAAGAAAAAGAAAACTGATAGGACTTTGCATGCTACTGACTCTACTATAGACACAACTGATAACCCCAATGATATTTCTATTTCTGATGCTGAGACACAATCTGGTGATGAACATGGACCTAGTGATAATGTTAATAATGATGTTCATGTTGATGCTCAACCTAGTGATGATAATGATGTAGAGATTGAACCTGTTGTTGATCTTGATAACCCACAATCAAAGAATCAACGTTATGATAAGAGAGACTTTGTTGCTAGAAAACATGGTAAGGAAAGAGAACCATGGGTTCATAAACCCATGCCCTTTCCTCCTAAGCCATCCAAGAAAAAGGATGATGAGGATTTTGAGCACTTTGTTGAAACGATTAGACCTATCTTTTTGCATATGCACTTGACTGATATGCTTAAAATGCCTCCTTATTCTAAGTATATGAAAGATATTGTTACAAATAAAAGAAAGATAATGGAAGCTGAAATCTCCACCATGCTTGCTAATTATACTTTTAAGGGTGGAATAACCAAGAAACTTAGAGATCCAGGAGTACCAACTATACCATGCTCCATTAAAAGAAACTGTGTTAAAAACTGCTTTATGTGATCTTGGAGCCGGTGTTAGTGTTATGCCTTTCTCTTTGTGTTGTAGACTTGATTTGGATAAGTTGACACCTACTGAAATTTCTTTACAAATAGCTGATAAATCAACTACTATACCCATCGGTATTTGAGGATGTGCTTGTTGTGGTTGCAAACGTTGCTATCTTAACGAACTTTGTTATTCTTGATATTCCCGAGGACGACAGTATGCTGATTATCCTTGGCAGACCCTTTTTGAATACTGCAAGGGCTATTATTGATTGCAACAAAGGCAATGTCACTTTTCATGTTAATGATAATGAGCATACGGTGCACTTTTCGAAGAAACAACCTCAAGTTCATAGTATCAATTCTATTGGAAAATTTTAAACTATTACTATTGGAGGTTTTGAATTCCCTCTTCCTACTGCCAAAAAGAAATATGATATTCTTATTGTTGGGGAAATGCATATCCCTATTGAGGTAACCTAGTGTTATTCAAAAATTATCCGGCTTCATGTCACTCGGAAGAAGTTTGTTAATAAGACTTGATCAACCTTGTTAATGGATTCCTTTTGATGAGCATGAGATGGATGAATTTATAAAGCAAAAAAAGTATTTTCTGTCTGTTTTCTAAATTATCCATGCAATAAAAAATGTCCCATATGGTGGAAGCGTTATGACAACGCGGTTGATCTAGTCGTACGTCTTCACGATCCGACCGATCCTAGCACGGAAGGTACGGCACCTCCGCGATCTGCACACGTTCAGCTCGGTGACGTCCCACGAACTCTAGATCCAACTGAGTGTCGAGGGAGAGCTTCGTCAACACGACAGTGTGATGACGGTGATGATGAAGTTACCGACGTAGGGCTTCGCCTAAGCACTACAACGATATGACCGAGGAGGAAATTTGTGGAGGGGGCACTGCACACGGCTAAGAGATCAACTTGTGTGTCTATGGGGTTCCCCCCTCCCCCGTATATAAAGGAGTGGAAGAGGGGGAGGTCCGGCCCTCTATGGCACGCCCAAGGGGGAGTCCTACTCCCGGTGGGAGTAGGATTCCCCCTTTCCCTTGTTGGAGTAGGAGAGAAGGAAAGGGGAGAGAGAGGGAAGGAAGGGGGGCGGCCCCCCACCCAATTCGGATTGGGCTAGGGGGGACGCGCCCTCCACCTTGGCCTTCCTCTCCTCTCTTCCACTAAGGCCCAATAAGGCCCATATACTCCCCGGGGGGTTCCGGTAACCCCCCGGTACTCCGGTAAATGCCCGAACTCACCCGAAACCATTCTGATGTCCAAACATAGCCTTCCAATATATCGATCTTTATGTTTCGACCATTCTGAGACTCCTTGTCATGTCCGTGGTCATATCCGGGACTCCGACCTACCTTCGGTACATCAAAACACATAAACTCATAATACCGATCGTCACCGAACGTTAAGCGTGCGGACCCTACGGGTTTGAGAACTATGTAGACATGATCGAGACTCATCTCCGATCAATAACCAATAGAGGAACCTGGATGCTCATATTGGTTCCTACATATTCTACGAAGATCTTTATCGGTCAAATCGCATAACAACATATGTTGTTCCCTTTGTCATCAGTATGTTACTTGCCCAATATTCGATCATCGGTATCATCATACCTAGTTCAATGTTGTTACCGGCAAGTCTCTTTACACATTCCGTAATGCAACATCCCGCAACTAACTCATTAGTCACATTGCTTGCAAGGCTTATAGTGATGTGCATTACCGAGAGGGCCCAGAGACACCTCTCCAACAATCGGAGTGACAAATCCTAATCTCGATCTATGCCAACTCAACAAACACCATCGGAAACAGCTGTACAGCATCTTTATAATCACCCAGTTATGTTGTGACGTTTGATAGCACACAAGTTGTTCCTCCGGTATTAGGGAGTTGCATAATCTCATAGTCAGAGGAACATGTATAAGTCATGATGAAAGCAATAGCAATAGAACTAAACGATCATTTATGCTAAGCTAATGGATGGGTCTTGTCCATCACATCATTCTCTAATGATGTGACTTCGTTCATCAAATGACAACACATGTCTATGGTTAGGAAACTTAACCATCTTTGATTAACGAGCTAGTCAAGTAGAGGCATACTAGGGACACTCTGTTTGTCTATGTATTCACACATGTACTAAGTTTCCGGTTAATACAATTCTAGCATGAATAATAAACATTTATCATGATATGAGGAAATATAAATAACAACTTTATTATTGCCTCTAGGGCATATTTCCTTCAGTCTCCCACTTGCACTAGAGTCAATAATCTAGTTCACATCGCCATGTGATTTAACACCAATAGTTCACATATTTATGTGATTAGTTCACATCTCCATGTGACTAATACCCAAAGGGTTTACTAGAGTCAATAATCTAGTTCACATCGCTATGTGATTAACACCCAAAGAGTGATCATGTTTTGCTTGTGAGAGAAGTTTAGTCAACGGCTCTGCCACATTCAGAGCCGTATGTATTTTGCAAATTTCTATGTCTACAATACTCTGCACGGAGCTAATCTAGCTAATTGCTCCCACTTTCAATATGTATCTAGATGGAGACTTAGAGTCATCTAGATCGGTGTAAAAAGCTTGCATCAACGTAACTCTTTACGGCGAACTCTTTTATCACCTCCATAACCGAGAAATATTTCCTTAGTCCTCTAAGGATAATTTTGACTGATGTCCACTGATCTACTCCTACATCACTATTGGACTCCCTTGCCAAAATCATGCTAAGGTATACAATAGGTCTGGTACACATCATAGCATACTTTGTAGAACCTATGACTGAGGCATAGGGAATGACTTTTCATTCTCTTTTTATTTTTTGTCGTGGCCGGGTTTTGAGTCTTTACTCAATTTCACACCTTACAACTCAGGCAAGAACTCCTTCTTTGAATGATCCATTTTGAACTCCTTCAAAATCTTATCAAGCTATGTACTCATTGAAAGTCTTATCAAGCGTCTTGATCTATCTTTATAGATCTTGATGCCCAATATGTAAGTAGCTTTACAGGTAATTCTTTCTTTAAAAAACTCCTTTCAAATTCTCCTTTATGCTTTCTAGAAAATTCTACATTATTTCCGATCAACAATATGTCATTCACATATACTTATCAGAAAGGCTGTAGTGCTCCCACTCACTTTCTTGTAAATACAGGCTTCACGGCAAGTCTGTATAAAACTATATGCTTTGATCAACTCATCAAAGCGTATATTCCAAATCCGAGATGCTTGCACCAGTCCATAGATGGAACGCTGGAGCTTGCACACTTTGTTAATGCTACCTATTGAGCATGCATTGGTTTTCCCTTGAAGAGGAAAGGGTGATGCAGCAAAGTAGCATAAGTATTTCCCTCAGTTTTTGAGAACCAAGGTACCAATCCAGTAGGAGGTAACACGCAAGTCGCTTAGTACCTGCACAAACAAACAAGAACCTCGCAACCAATGCGATAAAGGGGTTGTCAATCCCTTCACGTTCGCTTACGAGAGTGAGATCTGATAGAGATAATAAGATAAATATTTTTGGTATTTTTATGGTATAGATTGGAAAAAAGATTGCAAAATAAACAATGATAGAAATAGCAAGTAGATATGAAAATAATATGATGGAAGATAGACCCGGGGGGCATAGGTTTCACTAGTGGCTTCTCTCAAGATAGCAAATTCTACGGTGGGTGAACAAATTAGTATCGAGCAATTGATAGAAAAGCGCATAGTTATGAGAATATCTAGGCATGATCATGTATATAGGCATCACGTCCGCAACAAGTAGACCGAAATGATTCTGCATCTACTACTATTACTCCACACATCAACCGCTATCCAGCATGCATCTAGAGTATTAAGTTCATAATAACAGACTAACGCATTAGGCAAGATGACATGATGTAGAGGGATAAACTCAAGCAATATGATATAAACCCCATTTTTTTATCCTCGATGGCAACAATACAATACGTGCCTTGCTGCCCCTGCTGTCACTAGGAAAGGACACCGCAAGATTGAACCCAAAGCTAAGCACTTCTCCCATTGCAAGAAAGATCAATCTAGAAGGCCAAACCAAACTGATAATTCAAAGGGACTTGCAAAGATATTAAATCATGCATAAAAGATTTCAGAGAAGAATCAAATATTGTTCATAGATAATCTTGATCATAAATCCACAATTCATCGAATCTCAACAAACACACCGCAAAAAGAATTACATCAAATAGATCTCCAAGAGAATCAAGGAGACCTTTGTATTGAGATCCAAAGAGAGAGAACAAGCCATCTAGCTAATAACTATGGACCCGAAGGTCTGTGGTAAACTACTCACACATCATCAAAGAGGCTATGGTGTTTATGTAGAAGCCATCCGTGATCGATTCCCCCTCCGGTGGAGCACCGGAAAAGGCCCCAAGATGGGATCTCACGGGTATAGAAGGTTGCGGCGGTGGAAATAGGGTTTCTTGGTGCTCCTGGATGTTTTCAGGGTATATGGATATATATATAGGAGGAGGAAGTAGGTCGGTGGAGCTGCGAGGGGCCCACGAGGGTGGGGGTGCGCCCTCCTGCCACTTGGCCTCCTCGCTTCTTTCTTGACGTCCACTCCAAGTCTCCTGGATCAGGTTTGTTCCAAAAATAACTCTCCTGAAGGTTTCATTCCGTTTGGTATTCCTTTTCTACGAAACACTGAAATATGCAAAAAAACAGCGATTTGCACTGGCCTTTGGTTAATAGGTTAGTCCCAAAAATAATATAAAAATGTATATTAAAGCCCAATAAACATCCAAAACAGATAATATAATAGCATGGAACAATCAAAAATTATAGATACGTTGGAGACGTATCAAGCATCCCCAAGCTTAATTCCTGCTCGTCCTCGAGTAGGTAAATGATAAAAACAGAATTTTTGATGTGGAATGCTACCTAGCATAATTCTCAATGTAATTTTATTTGTTGTGGTACGAATGTTTAGATCCGAAAGATTCAAGACAAAAGTTTAATATTGACATAAAAATAATAATACTTCAAGCATACTAACAAAGCAATTGTGTCTTCTCAAAATAACATGGCCAAAGAAAGTTATCCCTACAAAATCATATATTCTGTCTATGCTATATATTCATCACACAAAGTATTTAATCATGCACAACCCTGATGACAAGCCAAGCAATTGTTTCATACTTTTGATGTTCTCAAACTTTTTCAATCTTCACGCAATATATGAGCGTGAGCCATGGACATAGCACTATAGGTGGAATAGAATGGTGGTTGTGAAGAACTCAAAAAAGGAGAAGATAGTCTCACATCAACTAGGCGTATCAATGGGCGATAGAGATGCCCATCAATAGATATCAATGTGAGTGAGTAGGGATTGCCATGCAATGGATGCACTAGAGCTATAAGTGTATGAAAGCTCAACAAAAGAAACTAAATGGGTGTGCATACAACTCGCTTACTCATGAAGACCTAGGGCATTTTGAGGAAGCGCGTCATTGGAATATACAAGCGAAGTTCTATAATTTAAAATTCCCACTAGTATATGAAAGTGACAACATAAGAGATTCTCTATCATGAAGATCATGGTGCTACTTTGAAGCACAAGTGTGGTAAAAGGATAATAACATTGTCCCTTCTCTCTTTTTCTCTCATTTTTTTCCGTCCGGAGTCTCATCCCGACTTGTGGGGGAATCATAGTCTCCATCATCCATTCCTCACATGGGACAATGCTCTAATAATGATGATCATCACACTTTTATTTACTTACAACTCAAAAATTACAACTCGATACTAGAACAAAGTATGACTCTATGTGAATGCCTCCGGCGGTGTACCGGATATGTAATGAATCAAGAGTGACATGTATGAAAGAATTATAAATGTGGCTTCGCCACAAATACGATGTCAACTACATGATCATGCAAAGCAATTTGACAATGCTGAAACGTGTCATAACAAACGGAATGGTGGTAAGTTGCATGGCAATATATCTCAGAATGGCTATGGAAATGCCATAATCGGTAGGTATGGTGGCTGTTTTGAGGAAGGTATATGGTGGGTGTATGATACCGGCGAAAAGGTGCGCGGTATTAGAGAGGCTAGCAATGGTGGAAGGGTGAGAGTGCATACAATCCATGGACTCAACATTAGTCATAAAGAACTCACATACTTATTGCAAAAATCTATTAGTTATCGAAACAAAGTACTACGTGCATGCTCCTAGGGGGATAGATTGGTTGGAAAAGACCATCGCTCGTCCCCGACCGCCACTCACAAGGAAGACAATCAATAAATAAATCATGCTCTGACTTCATCACATAACGGTTCACCATACGTGCATGCTACGGGAATCACGAACTTTAGAACAAGTATTTCTCAAATTCACAACTACTCAACTAGCATGACTCTAATATCACCATCTTAATATCTCAAAACAATTATCGGGTATCAAACTTCTCATAGTATTCAATGCACTTTTTATGATAGTTTTTATTATACCCATCTTGAATGCCCATCATATTAGGACTAATTTTATAGCCAAAGAAAATTACCATGCTGTTCTAAAAGACTCTCAAAATAATATAAGTGCAGCATGAGAGATCAATAATTTTGATAAAATAAAACCACCACCGTGCTCTTAAAGATATAAGTAGGGACTAGAGCAAAATTATCTAGCTCAAAAGATATAAGTGAAGCACATAGAGTATTCTAATAAATTCCGGTTCATGTGTGTCTCTCCAAAAGGTGTGTACAGCAAGGATGATTGTGGTAAACTAAAAAGCAAAGACTCAAATCATACAAGATGCTCCAAGCAAAACACATATCATGTGGTGAATAAAAATATAGCCTCAAGTAAAGTTACCGATATGAAGACGAAAGAGGGGATGCCTTCCGGGGCATCCCCAAGCTTAGGCTTTTGGTTGTCCTTGAATTTTACCTTGGGTGCCTTGGGAATCCCCAATCTTAGGCTCTTGCCACTCTTTATTCCAAATTCCATCAAATCTTTACCCAAAACTTGAAAACTTCACAACACAAAACTCAACAGAAAATCTCATGAGCTCTGTTAGTATAAGAAAACAAATCACCACTTCAAGGTACTGTAATGAACTCATTCTTTATTTATATTTGTGTTAAACCTACTGTATTCCAACTTCTCTATGGTTCATACCCCCGATACTAGCCATAGATTCATCAAAATAAGCAAACAACACACGAAAAACAGAATCTGTCAAAAACATAACAGTCTGTAGTAATCTGTAGGTTTCGAATACTTATGTAACCCCAAAAATTCTGAAATAAATTGGTGGATGTGAGGAATTTATCTATTAATCATCTGCAAAAATAATCAACCTAATCACACTCTGTTAAAAAATGGCAGCAAATCTCGTGAGCGCTAAAGTTTCTGTTTTTTACAGCAAGATCGCAAAGACTTCCCCCAAGTCTTCCCAAAGGTTCTACTTGGCAAAAACACTAATTAAAAGCATAAAACCACATCTAAACATAATCTAGATGAATTATTTATTACTAAATAGGAACAAAAAACAAGAAACAAAAAAATTGGGTTGCCTCCCAACAAGCGTTATCGTTTAACGCCCCTAGCTAGGCATAAAAACAAGAATAGATCTAGGCATTGCCATGATAATGATAAGGTAAATCGCGAAAACTCATCTCATACTCCCTACGTTCAGCAGCAAGCTTTCTTTGTGGCAAGCAAAAGTAATCAAAAGGGCTAAATTTAATGGGACAAAAGTCCCCAAGATCAAGCTCGGGAGGTATTAGTTCCTCCTTTGGCCCCTCATATTGCACAACCAATTCATCATTATAAGCATTCTTTTGACAAAAAGTCATGAGCCTTTGTTCAAGGGAAAAACCTAACCCATTATTCTGGATAGCAAAATTATCATTAAGTTCAGAGATCTTGTCAACAAGAACGTCAGTAGGAACCTTCTTTCTAAGGTTTTAGTTAAAAGCAACATGATCTAAAGATCATAAGCGCATTATGTCCTCTTGATAAAAAAAGATTGCTTCTATGGGAGGACGGTCGGCATCCACCCTATAATGCACAAAAATTTCATTGGCCTCTTTTATTATAAATCTGAACTCATGAGCTAAAAAGATGGTAGTTGCTCGCTTAACAAAAGAATGCTCAATATTAGAAAATTCTAGAAAAATCCTCTATATGCTAGGATGCATATGGATAAATTGTCATTCAAGTTCAACTACGAGCGGAGATATAGCATCCGCAAGACTACTAGTTTTATGAAGAATAGACCCTCTCATGGTGGGCAAAGCACCGGCACAAGTAAAGAAATCTTGAATAATTCCTTTTCCAATAATATTACCACTACCAATCCGAAACTTGTTAGTGTGTAAAATAATAAGTTCTTCTTGAGGATCATAAAAAGCATCAAAGTTTTCCATGTTATTGCCACTATCCTTATCAATGATAACCTCCCCAATTTCATACATGATGGTGGCAAATTGCAGAAAGAACGGGCACACAAAAGGCAAGAAAAGAGTGAACGAAGACGACGCGGACGGAAAAGAGGGCGAATAAAACGGCAAGGGTGAAGTGGGGAAGAGGTAAACGAGAGGCAAATGGCAAATAATGTAATGCGAGGGATAAGAGTTTGTGATGGGTACTTGGTATGTCTTGACTTGTGCGTAGATGGCGCCAAAAATGGCTTGTTGCTGGTAGATCAAATCTTGACTTGACTTGGTGCAACCTCCCCAGCAACGGTGCCAGAAATCCTTCTTGCTACCTCTTGAGCATGTGTTGGTTTTCCCTTTAAGGGGAAAGGGTGATGCAGCAAAGTAACATAAGTATTTCCCTCAGTTTTTGAGAACCAAGGTATCAATCCAATAGGAGGTAACATGCAAGTTGCCTAGTACCAGCACAAAAAAACAAGAACCTCGCAACCAACGCGATAAAGGGGTTGTCAATCCCTTCACGGTCACTTACGAGAGTGAGATCTGATAGAGATAATAAGATAAATATTTTTGGTACTTTTATGCTATAGATTGGAAAATAAAGATTGCAAAATAAACAATGATAGAAATAGCAAGTAGATATGAAAATAATATGATGGAAGATAGACTCGGGGGCAATAGGTTTTTTTTTTTAAAGTGGTTTCTCTCAAGATGACATGATGTAGAGGGATAAACTCAAGCAATATGATATAAACCCCATCTTTTTATCCTCGATGGAAACAATACAATATGTGCCTTGCTGCCCCTGCTGTCACTGGGAAAGGACACCGCAAGATTGAACCCAAAGCTAAGCGCTTCTCCCATTGCAAGAAAGATCAATCTAGTAGGCCAAACCAAACTGATAATTCGAAGAGACTTGCAAAGATATTAAATCATGCATAAAAGATTTCAGAGAAGAATCAAATATTGTTCATAGATAATCTTGATCATAAACCCACAATTCATCGGATCTCGACAAACACACCGCAAAAAGAATTACATTGAATAGATCTCCAAGAGAATCAAGGAGAACTTTTTATTGAGATCCAAAGCGAGAGAAGAAGCCATCTAGCTAATAACTATGGACCCGAAGGTTTGTGGTAAACTCTCACACATCATCGAAGAGGCTATGGTGTTGATGTAGAAGCCCTCCGTGATCGATTCCCCCTCCGGCTGAGCGCCGGAAAAGGCCCCAAGATGGGATCTCATGGGTACATAAGGTTGCGGTGGTGGAAATAGGGTTTCTGGTGCTCCTGGATGTTTTCAGGGTATATGGATATATATAGGAGGAAGAAGTAGGTCGGTGGAGCCGCGAGGGCCCCACAAGGGTGGGGCGCGCCCTCGTGCCTCATGGCCTCCTTGCTTCTTTCTTGACGTCCACTCCAAGTCTCATGGATCATGTTTATTCCAAAAATAACTCTCCCGAAGGTTTCATTCCGTTTGGATTCCGTTTGGTATTCCTTTTCCGCGAAACACTAAAATAGGCAAAAAAAACAGCAATTTGCACTGGGCCTTTGGTTAATAGGCTAGTCCTAAAAATAATATAAAAAAGTATATTAAAGCCCATTAAACATCCAAAACAGATAATATAATAGCATGGAACAATCAAAAATTATAGATACGTTGGATACGTATTAGTTAACACCTTTAGGATTGACAAAACCTTCTGGTTGCATCATGTACAACTCTTTTTTTAATAAATCCATTAAGGAATGTAGTTTTGATATCCATTTCCCAGATTTCATAAAATGTGGTAATTGCTAACATGATTCAGATAGACTTAAGCATCGCTACGAGTGAGAAAATCTCATCGTAGTCAACATCTTGAACTTGTCAAAAACCTTTTGCGACAATTCGAGGTTTGTATATAGTAATACTACTATCAACATCGGTCTTCCTCTTGAAGATCCATTTATTCTGAAGGGCTCACCGATCATCGGGCAAGTCAATCAAAGTCCATACTTTGTTCTCATACATGGATCCCATCTTAGATTTCATGGCCTTAAGCCATTTTTTGGAATCTGGGCTCATCATCGCTTCCTCATAGTTCGTAGGTTCATCATGGTCTAGTAACATGACTTCTAGAACAGGATTACCGTACCACTCTGGTGTGGAATGTACTCTGGTTGACCTACAAGGTTCGGTAGTAATTTGATCTGAAGTTTCATGATCATCATCATTAACTTCCTCACTAATTGGTGTAGGCATCACTGGAACTGATTTCAGTGATGAGCTACTTTCCAATTTGAGAGAAGGTATAATTACCTCATCAAGTTCTACTTTCCTCCCACTCACTTCTTTCGAGAGAAACTCCTTCTCTAGAAAGAATCCACTCTTAGCAAAAAAGATCTTGCCTTCGGATCTGTGATAGAAGGTGTACCCAACAGTTTCTTTTGGGTATCCTATGAAGACGCACTTCTTTGATTTGGGTTTGAGCTTATCAGGTTGAAACTTTTTCACATAAGCATTGCAACCCCAAACTTTAAGAAACGACAGCTTAGGTTTCGTGCTAAACCACAATTCATATGGTGTCGTCTCAACGGATTTAGATGGTGCCCTATTTAACATGAATGCAGCTGTCTCTAATGCATAACCCCAAAACGATAGTGATAAATTGGTAAGAGACATCATAGATCGCACTATATCTAATAAAGTACGGTTATGACGTTCGGCCACACCATTATGTTGTGGTGTTCTAGGTGGTGTGAGTTGTGAAACTATTCCACATCGTTTCAAATGAAGACCAAACTCATAACTCAAATATTCGTCTCCATGATCAGATTGTAGAAACTTTATTTTCTTGTTACGATGATTTTCCACTTCACTCTGAAATTCTTTGAACTTTTCAAATGTTTCAGACTTATGTTTCATCAAGTAGATATACCCATATTTGCTCAAATCATCTGTGAAGGTCAGAAAATAACGATACCCGCCACAATCCTCAACACTCATTGGATCGCATACATCAGTATGTATTATTTCTAATAAGTCTGTTGTTCGCTCCATTGTTCCGGAGAACGGAGTCTTGGTCATTTTTCCCATGAGGCATGGTTTGCAAGCATCAAGTGATTCATGATAAAGTGATTCCAAAAGCCCATTAGCATGGAGTTTCTTCATGCGCTTTACACCAATATGACCTAAACGACAGTGCCACAAATAAGTTGCACTATCATTATTAACCTTGCATCTTTTTGGCTTCAATATTATGAATATGTGTATTACTACAATTGAGATTCAATAAACCATTCACCTTGGTTGTATGACCATAGAAGGTATTATTCATGTAAACAGAATAACAATTATTCTTTGACTTAAATGAATAACCGTATTGCAATAAACATGATCCAATCATATTATGCTCAACGCAAACACCAAATAACATTTATTTTAGGTTCAACACTAATCCCGAAGGTAAAGGGAGTGTGCGATGGTGATCTTATCAACCTTGGAATTACTTCCAACACACATCGTCACCTGGCCCTCAACTAGTCTCTGTTCATGTTGTAACTCATGTTTCAAGTTAATAATCATAGCAACTGAACTAGTATCAAATACCCAGGGGCTACTATGAACACTAGTAAAGTACACATCAATAACATGTATATCATATATACTTTTGTTCACTTTGCCATCCTTCTTATCCGCTAAGTATTTGGGACAGTTCTGCTTCCAGTGACCATTTCCTTTGCAGTAGAAGCACTCAGTTTCAGGCTTGGGTCGCTTTGGGCTTCTTCATGGGAGTGACAACTTACTTGCCATACTTCTTGAAGTTCCCTTTCTTTCCCTTGCCCTTTTATTTGAAACTAGTGGTTTTGTCAACCATCAACATTTGATGCTTTTCTTGATTTCTACCTTTGTTGATTTCAGCATCACGAAGAGCTTGGGAATCGTTTTCGTCATCCCTTGCATATTATAGTTCATCACGAAGTTCCAGTAAATTGGCGATAGTGACTAGAGAACTGTGTCAATCACAATCTTATGTGGAAGATTAACTCTCACTTGATTCAAGCGATTGTAGTACTCAGACATTCTGAGCACATGCTCACTGTTTGAGCTATTCTCCTCCATCTTGTAGGCAAAGTACATGTCAAAGGTCTCATACCTCTTGACTCGGGCATGAGTCTGAAATACCAATTTCAGCTCTTGGAACATCCTATATGTTCCATGGCATTCAAAACATTTTTGAAGTCCCGGTTCTAAGCCGTAAAGCATGGCGCACTAAACTATCAAGTAGTCGTCATACCGAGCTTTGCCAAACGTTCATAACGTCTACATCTGCTCCTGCAATAGGTCTGTCACCTAGCGGTGATGTTGTGGAATTGTCACGGTAGATGTCCTAGTGTGAGGACTTAGTCATGAGGCCAACGCAGCTATATGGTAGCTTGAGAGGGGTTGGTGGGGATGAGAGACCCAAGACGGATCAACACACAAGACAAGGACTAAGACAGCTTCGGGCCCCGGGAAACATCATCCGGTAATAGCCCTACATGCTGTTTGTGGCTAGGTCTCATTATGCTCATGAGGGAGTCGCCGTATAAGCTGGCTCTCCTCTCCTTGTGTCTAGCCTTAGCCATTATTTTCTGTCCCTCTTGGGGTGCCCTGCCCCTCCTTATATACGTTGCAGGTGTAACATCCCAAATTTTCAATTTGGAATGTTATATATCGGTCATTCATGCATATCATATTTTATTGCATTTTGTTTTGTGATCCTCGAAAATTCTAAGCAACTCAAGGAACCACGGAGACAGTTGGAGATTTCACCGTTTTCATATTTGAATTTCGTCAAATATCAAAACAAGGATCATTTTGGTTTTATTATTTTTCTCTCCAAAAATATTTCATAATAAAAATATATGAGAGGAGGTAATATGACTTCTCCAAACTAAATGAAATATTGGAGGAAAAATGTTAAAATCAAATAAATAATTTTTATTCAGATTTTATTGCTATTTTATTTGAATTAGAAAAATATGCATTTTTCAAAATTGCAATCTTAGCCCAAATAAATGTTCACTTTGTCCGAAATATTATTAGAGGACCGTGAAAATTTATTTCAGGATTTTTGGACTTCGTTTGGTTTTTCTTTTATTTATTTTACTCCGTCTGTTTAAAAAAATGCGCACCGACCTAACGGGCCGTGTCTGACCCGGACACTGCCGCCAGGCCTTTATAAGGCAAGGCCGAGCCGTCCCAGCCCACCCAGCTGCCCCGCCGCCCAAACCCTAGCGCCGCCCGCGTCGCTGCCGTCCCGCCTGTGCCGCGCCGCCGCGCCGGATCTCGCCGGAGCCGCTGCCGTTGACCGGTCGGTTTTTCTCTTGGTTAACCTGGTTTTTTTAGGTTTTTGGTTTATTTTCTTAGATCGGTTTTTCGTCGGTTTATTTACTTAGCGGACGTTCGTCCGATCGTTCGTTTAAACAAACATTGTTTGCCCGTTAGGTTCACACAGCGAACGTTCGTTCGTTAGTCTTTTCTTTTTATTTTATTTTTGACCAGGGACCTATCCATGATTATTTTTATCGCAGATTAGCCCCTGATCTTCAAACCCTCATAACTTTTCAACCGTTTGTCCAAATCCAGTGAAACCAATGCCAAAATCTTCGTCTCGAGCCCCTCTTTCTGTTTAACCAATTTGAACAAGGTTTTCAAAAATTTAAAATTTGGTTTCTAGCAGATTATTTTTCGAAGTTCTTTTGACCATAGTTTAAATTCCATAGCTCCGATTGGATTGATTCTTTTTGCAGATCAAATCTCTTTAGTTGAGTTTTCAGATTCGACCTTCTTATTTGAGTTTTACCCATGCATCTTTGCTTGATTTCTTATGTATGCTATTGTTTGTTTGCGATAGAATTCCCAGAGTGCGCAGCGTGCTACTACGAGTCACTAGGTTTTGCGGATCATCAACAAGGCAAGTAACACTTTCATCATACTCTTTTCTTACCCAATTTTATGCATTAGTTACAACCCTTAAACATTGCATGAGTAGGAACTCTTAAAATGTGGGTTTTGGGAAGTAGATGATGAGGTAGAACCTATTGCCCTTTTATTATCAAACCCTTGGGAGTTACTTCTACGTTATGCTTATATCGCCATGCTATGCTCGCAGACGTGGATTGGGTTTGAGAGTATCCATGACAGATGTGAGATTGTTAATTAATGGTTAACTTAAGGTGGCTACTTAAACACACATCTGGGTGGATTGGTTGCGGGCACCTGGAGAATCCAGTGTTGTCCTAGGATATCCCGGAGTACCCGTGTGATCATCCTATGGTTCACCACCTAGGCTCAAAGGGATCATAAGATTATTCATGCTAGAAACTTCCGTGCAGCCACAAGCTATTATGGGCTCTAGCATAGTGGAGTAAGTTGCGTGACCTCTTCCACTGGTAGGCTAGCGGATGTAGGGGATTAAGGTTGGTACGGTCTACCCGGGGTTAGAGTTAATGCTTCTGAAAAACTGTGTCTAGGTCATCCGTTTCTCAAACACCATGTAGTGCGAGAAATCCAGCGGAGGAGATCGAGTCTTGTGGGGAAAAGTGCGCAAACCTCTGCAGAGTGTACAAACTAATCATGCTTAGCCGTGTCCCTGGTTATGGACATCTTGAGTATCTGGATCTCGGATTATCATATTGATCTCATCACTCTATTACTTAATTTGTTGGGTTGTTAATTACTTTCTAATTGGGATTGAGTTACAGGAACCTTCTCAATGTTTAACAACTACCATGATAGTTAAATAAAATATATTCCTTTGCTGTAGGGAAAAATTGGCTTTTCACAAAAACATTATAACCATAGAGCCTCCACCAGCCATATATGCATGTAGTGATAGTATTTACCTGTAGTTCGTTGCTCTACTGTGTTATATTGCCAGCATATTCCATGTGCTGACCCGTTTTCGGGCTGCAACATATCATGTTGCAGACTTTTCAGACGAAGAGTAAGGTGCGCTAGGTCGTTTGTCGTGCACTCAGCTATGCTGTTGGAGTTGATGGACTCACTTTATCTCCCAAGCTTCTGTTGTTATCGTATTTAGATGGCCTTAAGCCTTATTATTGTAATAAGTTCTCTTTGGAGACTATCGATGTAATAAGTGTGTGATTTCTACTCTGTTATAAATCTTTCGAGTACTGTGTGTGTCAGCATTACCGATCCAGGGATGACACTTATGCACAGAGACTTGACCGTCTGAGGTCGGGTCGCTACAAGGTGGTATCAGAGCACACACTGAATGTAGGACACGACCACTAAGATGAGCCATAGGTCACTCTTCTCTACTCATTTCTGACTTCTCTCCATCTTCTACTCTATAGGATGGCGGACACAAGGAATAAGTTTACATAGCCGTATGAATACACACCTTTTGGATGACACTTTAAGGAAGTCACTAGGTACCTGAACATTGGAATGCCCAACTTCACCGGGACCTACACCGCTACTTTATTAGAAAAGGAGCGTTGGATGATTCAAGTTCAAGTTCCCGGAAGGACATTCACGCCAGTAAATGAGCCCCTAGAGTTTTCCTTTGATGCACCAACCTGGAGTCTAGGGAAAAGCATGGCAGCCCACATCGCCATGGGACGCATCGGTGAAGTTTATCACAGGGAGCTTAAGGACACTATCTACCAGATATGTGGGCGCCGAGATGAGCAATGGGAGATGATCAGCACTAGGAGAGAAAGGTCCATTGTAGCTTTCATCCAGAAGTTAAACCAGCACATTCATCAATAGGAGAACCAGATGTGCGCAAGCATGATAGATTTGAAGAAGGCGATGACCAGGAACATGGAGCTAGAAGAGGAACTCAAGTCTACACATGACGGATACGAGGAAGAAATCGCAATACTAGTGGAGAAGAATGACGACCTGATAAGGAAGCTCGGAGTATTCATGGGAGACCCCGCGCCAAGAGGAGATGACGATCAATCCAAGGACATTCGTTCTGAAGAGTACATCATCATCGACGACACCGACTCCGACCCCGACAGTAGTGACGATGATTATGAAGACGAAGCTGGAGCGGATATCATGGAGTCTTCCACCGATCAAAATTTCTAGATGACCACCATATGATCAGTAGTATTCCCCATGTAAATAGTATAGTCCGAGCACTATAACAGTAGTTAGATCGATTGTATGCCCTTGCTTGAAATTGATTTCGTGTGATATGATTGTGTTTGTCTCATGTGCATATGGGTAGTGCTCTCTCACTAGACCTCATTCTATTCTAATATCTCCCCTCTAAACCCATCAGATGCCTCTGAGACGTGACCCCGGATTTGCCTTCCCACCGGAGCTCACTCAGTTGATCCAACAGCAGAATACACTGATGCAGTTGCTAGTCCAGAACCAAGGCAACAACAACAACAACAATAACAACAACCCACTGCCACCCCCTCCAGTTGACAACTTAGCCCACTTTCTAAGGTTGCAGCGGCCGGTGTTTTCCAGTAGCACCAAGCCAATAGTTGCTGATGACTGGCTACGCAGGATAGGAAGGGATTTGACCATCGCAGGTTGCACAAACGCGGAGAAGGTGCGTTTTGCCGCACACCAATTGGATGGACCCGCAGCCGCATGGTGGGAGAATTACACAACCACTTTTCCTATAGCCAATGTCACTTGGGAATAGTTTCAGCAAGCGTTTCGCACTGCTCATGTTTCAACTAGAGCTATGAGCATGAACAAGCGTGATTTTCACAACTTACGCCAAGGCAACCGTACTGTGGGGTAGTACGTGGATGAGTTTAGCAAGTTAGCTCGTTATGCCTCAGATGATGTGGCCACAGATGCGGCGAAACAGGAGAAGTTTATGGAAGGGCTGAATGATGAGATGAGTATGCAGTTAATGGTGGCAACATTTAAAAACTACCAGGAGTTGGTAGATAAGGCTCTTATGATTGAAGGGAAGCAGCAGCAGATTGAGAGTCACAAAAGGAAGAATGGACAAGGGAATTACAATTCAGGAGCTCAGCAGAAACCTCGTTTCACCCCGAACTCGGGAGGATATACCCATAACCATGGAGGGCATAACCATAATGGAGGAATTTCGCATAACCATAGTGGCCCCAAGAATGGAAACGGGAATGGAGCATGCAGTAATCAGAACCGCTCTAACCCAGCCACACCCGCCAAGAGGGATCTAAGTCATGTTACTTGCTTCAAGTGCGGGAAGACTGGACATTACGCCACCGAATGTCCTGAAGCAAAGAATGGAAATGGCAATGGAAGCTCTGGGATGAAGCCCAACCCTTTCAACAAGGGACAAGTGAACCACGTGAACGTGGAGGAGGTTGAAGAGCAGCCAGATGCAGTTATCGGTAAGTTTTTGGTTAAGTCATTTACTGCCCTCATTCTTTTGATACTGGTGCATCACATTCATACATTTCAAGGGGATTTGTGGACAAGTTTAAGTTACCCACCTTAGCCCTTAGGACACCCTTGCTAGTAAGCTCACTAGGTGCAGAGTATATGGCCAACAGATGGTGTGAACGGCTACCCTTAAACATTGGCAGCCATGTTTTTCCCTCAGACCTAATAATTCTGGAGTCACAAGGATTGGACGTGATACTGAGTATGGATTGGCTATCGAAGTATGGAGGAAACATTGATTGTGCTAGTAGGTCAATTCTGCTCACCACCCCGGAGGGAAAAAGGATTAAGTATGTATCCAGGCAT
Organism: Triticum urartu; assembly: GCF_003073215.2. Lineage (NCBI taxonomy): Eukaryota > Viridiplantae > Streptophyta > Magnoliopsida > Poales > Poaceae > Triticum > Triticum urartu. The sequence continues at coordinate 548,656,998 of NC_053028.1, read as the reverse complement.
ACACCAAAGAGGACTCACGTAAACTCCCTCATGGGCGTTGTCCAAGAGGAGGTGCCTGTAGTGAAGGATTACCCGGATGTATTTCCAGATGAACTACTAGGCATGCCACTGGATCGAGACATTGAGTTTTTGATAGAGCTATTGCCAGGCATCGGACCAATATCGAAGAGACCATACTGGATGCCTACAAATGATCTGGAGGAGACTAAGAAACACATTAAGGAGTTATTAGAGAAAGGTTACATTCGAGGAAGCTCGTCACCATGGGGAGCTCCAGTGCTCTTGGTTGAGAAGAAGGATAAATCTCTGAGAATGGTGGTTGACTATCGTGCATTGAATGAAGTGACGATCAAGAACAAGTACCCACTTCCGATGATCAATGATTTGTTTGACCAGCTGCAAGGAGCTAAAGTATTTTCCAAGATCGATCTACGATTAGGGTACCACCAGCTAAAGATCCGAGAACAAGATATACCTAAGACAGCTTTCACCACAAGGTACGGGCTATACGAGTACACGGTTATGTCATTTGGATTGACTAACGCCCCTGCCTATTTCATGAGTATGATGAATAAGGTGTTCATGGAGTTCTTGGATAAGTTTGTCATGGTGTTCATGTTGGAAATATGCCCTAGAGGCAATAATAAAAGTATTATTATTATATTTCTTTGTTCATGATAATTGTCTTTATTCATGCTATAACTGTATTATCTGGAAATCGTAATACACGTGTGAATACATAGACCATAATATGTCCCTAGTAAGCCTCTAGTTGACTAGCTCGTTGATCAACAGATAGTCATGGTTTCCTGGCTATGGGCATTGGATGTCATTGATAACGGGATCACATCATTAGGAGAATGATGTGATGGACAAGACCCATTCCTAAGCATAGCACAAGATCGTGTAGTTCGTTTGCTAGAGCTTTTCCAATGTCAAGTATCTTTTCCTTTGACCATGAGATCGTGTAACTCCCGGATACCGTAGGAGTGCTTTGGGTGTACCAAACGGTCACAACATAACTGGGTGACTATAAAGGTAGACTACGGGTATCTCCGAAAGTGTCTGTTGGGTTGACACGGATCAAGACTGGGATTTGTCACTCCGTATGACGGAGAGGTATCACTGGGCCCACTCGGTAATGCATCATCATAATGAGCTCAAAGTGACCAAGTGTCTGGTCACGGGATCATGCATTACGGTACGAGTAAAGTGACTTGCCGGTAACGAGATTGAACGAGGTATTGGGATACCGACGATCGAATCTCGGGCAAGTAACATACCGATTGACAAAGGGAATTGTATACGGGGTTGCTTGAATCCTCGACATCGTGGTTCATCCGATGAGATCATCGTGGAGTATGTGGGAGCCAACATGGGTATCCAGATCCCGCTGTTGGTTATTGACCGAAGAGTCGTCTCGGTCATGTCTACATATCTCCCGAACCCGTAGGGTCTACACACTTAAGGTTCGGTGACGCTAGGGTTGTAGGGATATGTATATGCAGTAACCCGAATGTTGTTCGGAGTCCCGGATGAGATCCCGGACGTCACGAGGAGTTCCGGAATGGTCCGGAGGTAAAGATTTATATATGGGAAGTCCTGTTTCGGCCATCGGGACAAGTTTCGGGGTCATCGGTATTGTACCGGGACCACCGGAAGGGTCCCGGGGGTCCACCGGGTGGGGCCACCTGTCCCGGGGGGCCACATGGGCTGTAGGGGGTGCGCCTTGGCCTACATGGGCCAAGGGCACCAGCCCCAAGAGGCCCATGCGCCTAGGGTTTCAAGGGGAAGAGTCCTAGGAGGGGAAGGCACCTCCTAGGTGCCTTGGGGGGGGGAAACCCCCCTTGGCCGCCGCCCCACCCTAGGAGATTGGATCTCCTAGGGCCGGCGCCCCCCCCCCCTTGGCCCTCCTATATATAGTGAGGGAAGGAGGGCTTTTCTCCCACGCCTTTGGTTGCCTCCTTCTCCCTCTCCAACACCTCCTCCTCCTCCATAGCGCTTGGCGAAGCCCTGACGGAGTACTGCAGCTCCATCACCACCACGCCGTCGTGCTGCTGCTGGAGCCATCTTCCTCAACCTCTCCTTCCCTCTTGCTGGATCAAGAAGAAGGAGACGTTACGCTGACCGTACGTGTGTTGAACACGGAGGTGCCGTCCGTTCGGCGCTAGGATCTCCGGTGATTTGGATCACGTCGAGTACGCCTTCCTCATCCCCGTTCTTTGAACGCTTCCGCGCGTGATCTACAAAGGTATGTAGATGCAATCCGATCACTCGTTGCTAGATGAACTCATAGATGGATCTTGGTGAAACCGTAGGAAAATTTTTGTTTTCTGCAACGTTCCCCAACAGTGTGGCATCATGAGCTAGGTCTATGTGTAGTTCTTCTTGCGCGAGTAGAACACAATTTGTTGTGGGCGTAGATGTTGTCAACTTTCTTGCCGCTACTAGTCTTATCTTGTTTCAACGGTATTGTGGGATGAAGCGGCCCGGACCAACCTTACACGTACGCTTACGTGAGACCGGTTCCACCGACTAACATGCACAAGTTTCATAAGGTGGCTGGCGGGTGTCTGTCTCTCTTACTTTAGTTGGAGCGGATTCGATGAAAAGGGTCCTTATGAAGGGTAAATAGAAGTTGACAAATCACGTTGTGGCTTTCACATAGGTAAGAAAACGTTCTTGCTAGAACCCTGTTTCAGCCACGTAAAACTTGCAAACAACAATTAGAGGACGTCTAACTTGTTTTTGCAGCAAGTGCTTTGTGATATGATATGGCCAAAGTTGTGATGAATGATGAATGATCTATATGTGATGTATGAGATGTTCATACTATTGTAATAGGAATCACGACTTGCATGTCGATGAGTATGACAACCGGCAGGAGCCATAGGAGTTGTCTTTATTTTGTATGACCTGCGTGTCATTGAGAAACGCCATGTAAATTACTTTACTTTATTGCTAAACGCGTTAGCCATAGTAGTAGAAGTAATAGTTGGCGAGCAACTTCATGGAGACACAATGATAGAGATCATGATGATGGAGATCATGGTGTCATGCCGGTGACAAGATGATCATGGAGCCCCAAGATGGAGATCAAATGAGCTATGTGATATTGGCCATATCATGTCACTATTATTATTTGATTGCATTTGATGTTTATCATGTTTTGCATCTTGTTTACTTAGAACGACGGTAGTAAATAAGATGAACCCTTACAACAATTTCAAGAAGTGTTCTCCCCTAACTGTGCACCGTTGCTAAAGTTCGTCGTTTCGAAGCACCACGTGATGATCGGGTGTGATAGATCCTTACATTCACATACAACGGGTGTAAGACAGTTTTACACATGCAAAACACTTAGGGTTAACTTGACGAGCCTAGCATGTACAGACATGGCCTCTGAACACAGAGACCGAAAGGTCGAACACGAGTCGTATGGAAGATACGATCAACATGAAGATGTTCACCGACGATGACTAGTCCGTCTCACGTGATAATCGGACACGGCCTAGTCGACTCGGATCATGTAACACTTAGATGACTAGAGGGATGTCTAATCTAAGTGGGAGTTCATTAATAATTTGATTAGATGAACTTAATTATCATGAACTTAGTCTAAAATCTTTACAATATGTCTTGTAGATCAAATGGCCAACGTAGTCCTCAACTTCAACGCGTTCCTAGAGAAAACCAAGCTGAAAGACGATGGCAGCAACTATACGGACTGGGTCCGGAACCTGAGGATCATCCTCACAGCTGCCAAGAAAGATTATGTCCTACAAGCGCCGCTAGGTGATCCACCCGTCCCACAGAACCAAGACGTTATAAACGCTTGGCAGACACGTGCTGATGACTACTCCCTCGTTCAGTGCGGCATGCTTTACAGCTTAGAGCCGGGGCTCCAAAAGCGTTTTGAGAGACACGGAGCATATGAGATGTTCGAAGAGCTGAAAATGGTTTTCCAAGCTCATGCCCGGGTCGAGAGATATGAAGTCTCCGACAAATTCTTCAGCTGTAAGATGGAGGAGAATAGTTCTGTCAGTGAGCACATACTCACTATGTCTGGGTTACATAACCGCTTGACTCAGCTGGGAGTTAATCTCCCGGATGATGCGGTCATTGACAGAATCCTCCAGTCGCTTCCACCAAGCTACAAGAGCTTTGTGATGAACTTCAATATGCAGGGGATGGAAAAGACCATTCCTGAGGTATTTGCAATGCTGAAATCAGCAGAGGTAGAAGTCAAGAAAGAACATCAAGTGTTGATGGTCAATAAAACCACTAAGTTCAAGAAGGGCAAGGGTAAAAAGAACTTCAAGAAGGACGGCAAGGAAGTTGCCGCGCCCGGCAAGCAAACTACCGGGAAGAAGTCAAAGAAAGGACCCAAGCCTGAGACGGAGTGCTTTTATTGCAAAGGGAAGGGTCACTGGAAGCGGAACTGCCCCAAATACTTAGCGGACAAGAAGGCCGGCAACACCAAAGGTATATTTGATATACATGTAATTGATGTGTACCTTACCAGTACTCGTAGTAACTCCTAGATATTTGATACCGGTGCCGTTGCTCATATTTGTAACTCACAGCAGGAGCTGCGGAATAAACGGAGACTGGCGAAGGACGAGGTGACGATGCGCGTCGGGAATGGTTCCAAGGTCGATGTGATCGCCGTCGGCACGCTACCTCTACATTTACCTACGGGATTAGTTATAAACCTCAATAATTGTTATTTAGTGCCAAGTTTGAGCATGAACATTGTATCAGGATCTCGTTTAATACGAGATGGCTACTCATTTAAATCCGAGAATAATGGTTGTTCTATTTATATGAGAGATATGTTTTATGGTCATGCTCCGATGGTCAATGGTTTATTCTTAATGAATCTCGAACGTAATATTACACATATTCATAGTGTGAATACCAAAAGATGTAAGGTTGATAATGATAGTCCCACATACTTGTGGCACTGCCGCCTTGGTCACATAGGTGTCAAATGCATGAAGAAGCTCCATGCTGATGGACTTTTAGAGTCTCTTGATTATGAATCATTTGACACGTGCGAACCATGCCTCATGGGTAAAATGACCAAGACTCCGTTCTCAGGAAAAATGGAGCGAGCAACCAACTTATTGGAAATCATACATACTGATGTGTGCGGTCCAATGAGTGTTGAGGCTCGCGGTGGCTATCGTTATGTTCTCACCCTCACTGATGACTTGAGTAGATATGGGTATATCTACTTAATGAAACACAAGTCTGAAACCTTTGAAAAGTTCAAGGAATTTCAGAGTGAGGTTGAGAATCAACGTGACAGGAAAATCAAGTTTCTACGATCAGATCGTGGAGGAGAATACTTGAGTCACGAATTTGGCACACACTTAAGAAAATGTGGAATCGTTTCACAACTCACGCCGCCTGGAACACCTCAGTGTAACAGTGTGTCCGAACGTCGTAATCGCACTCTATTGGATATGGTGCGGTCTATGATGTCTCTTACCGATTTACCGCTATCATTTTGGGGATACGCTCTAGAGACAGCTACATTCACTTTAAATAGGGCTCCGTCTAAATCCGTTGAGACGACACCGTATGAATTATGGTTTGGCAAGAAACCTAAGCTGTCGTTTCTAAAAGTTTGGGGATGCGATGCTTATGTCAAGAAACTTCAACCTGAGAAGCTCGAACCCAAGTCGGAAAAATGCGTCTTCATAGGATACCCTAAGGAAACCATTGGCTATACCTTCTACCTAAGATCCGAAGGCAAGATCTTTGTTGCCAAGAACGGACTCTTTCTGGAGAAAGAGTTTCTCTCGAAAGAAGTAAGTGGGAGGAAAGTGGAACTTGATGAAGTATTACCTCTTGAACCGGAGAGTAGCGCAGCTCAAGAAAATGTTTCTGTGGTGCCTCCACCAGTTGGAGGGGAGGTTAATGATGATGATTATGAAACTTCAGATCAAGATACTACTGAACTTCGTAGGTCCACAAGGACACGTTCCGCACCAGAGTGGTACGGCAACCCTGTCCTGGAAATCATGTTGTTAGACAACGGTGAACCTTCGAACTATGAAGAAGCGATGGCGGGCCCAGATTCCAACAAATGGCTTGAAGCCATGAAATCCGAGATAGGATCCATGTATGAAAACAAAGTGTGGACTTTGACAGACTTGCCCGATGATCGGCGAGCGATAGAAAACAAATGGATCTTTAAAAAGAAGACGGACGCGGATGGTAATGTTACCATCTATAAAGCTCGACTTGTCGCTAAGGGTTATCGGCAAGTTCAAGGGGTTGACTACGATGAGACGTTCTCTCCCGTAGCGAAGCTGAAGTCCGTCCGAATCATGTTAGCAATTGCCGCATACTATGATTATGAGATATGGCAAATGGACGTCAAAACGGCATTCCTTAACGGTTATCTTAAGGAAGAACTGTATATGATGCAGCCGGAAGGTTTTGTCGACCCTAAGAATGCTAACAAGGTATGCAAGCTCCAGCGATCCATTTATGGGCTGGTGCAAGCATCTCGGAGTTGGAACATTCGCTTTGATGAGATGATCAAAGCGTTTGGGTTTATGCAGACTTATGGAGAAGCCTGCGTTTACAAGAAAGTGAGTGGGAGCTCTGTAGCATTTCTCATATTATATGTAGATGACATACTTTTGATGGGAAATGATATAGAACTCTTGGACAGCATTAAGGCCTACTTGAATAAGAGTTTTTCAATGAAGGACCTTGGAGAAGCTGCTTATATATTAGGCATCAAGATCTATAGGGATAGATCGAGACGCCTCATAGGTCTTTCACAAAGCACATACCTTGATAAGATTTTGAAGAAGTTCAAAATGGATCAGTCCAAGAAAGGGTTCTTGCCTGTTTTGCAAGGTGTGAGATTGAGCTCGGCTCAATGCCCGACCACGGCAAAAGATAAAGAAGAGATGAGTGTCATCCCCTATGCTTCAGCCATAGGATCTATTATGTATGCCATGCTGTGTACCAGACCTGATGTAAACCTTGCCGTAAGTTTGGTAGGAAGATACCAAAGTAATCCCGGCAAGGAACACTGGACAGCGGTCAAGAATATCCTGAAGTACCTGAAAAGGACAAAGGACATGTTTCTCGTTTATGGAGGTGACGAAGAGCTCGTCATAAAGGGTTACGTCGACGCTAGCTTCGACACAGATCTGGATGACTCTAAGTCACAAACCGGATACGTGTATATGTTGAATGGTGGAGCAGTAAGCTGGTGCAGTTGCAAGCAGAGCATCGTGGCGGGATCTACATGTGAAGCGGAGTACATGGCAGCCTCGGAGGCCGCGCATGAAGCAATTTGGGTGAAGGAGTTCATCACCGACCTAGGAGTCATACCCAATGCGTCGGGGCCGATCAAACTCTTATGTGACAACACTGGAGCTATTTCACTCGCCAAGGAGCCCAGGTTTCACAAGAAGACCAGGCACATCAAGCGTCGCTTCAACTCCATTCGTGAAAATGTTCAAGATGGAGACATAGAAATTTGCAAAGTGCATACGGATCTGAATGTCGCAGATCCGTTGACTAAACCTCTCTCGCGAGCAAAACATGACCAACACCAGAACTCTATGGGTGTTCGATTCATCACAATGTAACTAGATTATTGACTCTAGTGCAAGTGGGAGACTGTTGGAAATATGCCCTAGAGGCAATAATAAAAGTATTATTATTATATTTCTTTGTTCATGATAATTGTCTTTATTCATGCTATAACTGTATTATCCGGAAATCGTAATACACGTGTGAATACATAGACCATAATATGTCCCTAGTAAGCCTCTAGTTGACTAGCTCGTTGATCAACAGATAGTCATGGTTTCCTGGCTATGGGCATTGGATGTCATTGATAACGGGATCACATCATTAGGAGAATGATGTGATGGACAAGACCCATTCCTAAGCATAGCACAAGATCGTGTAGTTCGTTTGCTAGAGCTTTTCCAATGTCAAGTATCTTTTCCTTTGACCATGAGATCGTGTAACTCCCGGATACCGTAGGAGTGCTTTGGGTGTACCAAACGTCACAACGTAACTGGGTGACTATAAAGGTGCACTACAGGTATCTCCGAAAGTGTCTGTTGGGTTGACACGGATCAAGACTGGGATTTGTCACTCCATATGACGGAGAGGTATCACTGGGCCCACTCGGTAATGCATCATCATAATGAGCTCAAAGTGACCAAGTGTCTGGTCACAGGATCATGCATTACGGTATGAGTAAAGTGACTTGCCGGTAACGAGATTGAACAAGGTATTGGGATACCAACGATCGAATCTCGGGCAGGTAACATACCGATTGACAAAGGGAATTGCATACGGGGTTGCTTGAATCCTCGACATCGTGGTTCATCCGATGAGATCATCGTGGAGTATGTGGGAGCCAACATGGGTATCCAGATCCTAAAAGTATTATTATTATATTTCTTTGTTCATGATAATTGTCTTTATTCATGCTATAACTGTATTATCCGGAAATCGTAATACACGTGTGAATACATAGACCATAATATGTCCCTAGTAAGCCTCTAGTTGACTAGCTCGTTGATCAACAGATAGTCATGGTTTCCTGGCTATGGGCATTGGATGTCATTGATAACGGGATCACATCATTAGGAGAATGATGTGATGGACAAGACCCATTCCTAAGCATAGCACAAGATCGTGTAGTTCGTTTGCTAGAGCTTTTCCAATGTCAAGTATCTTTTCCTTTGACCATGAGATCGTGTAACTCCCGGATACCGGTAGGAGTGCTTTGGGTGTACCAAACGTCACAACGTAACTGGGTGACTATAAAGGTGCACTACAGGTATCTCCGAAAGTGTCTGTTGGGTTGACACGGATCAAGACTGGGATTTGTCACTCCATATGACGGAGAGGTATCACTGGGCCCACTCGGTAATGCATCATCATAATAAGCTCAAAGTGACCAAGTGTCTGGTCACGGGATCATGCATTACGGTACGAGTAAAGTGACTTGCCGGTAACGAGATTGAACAAGGTATTGGGATACCGACGATCGAATCTCGGGCAGGTAACATACCGATTGACAAAGGGAATTGCATACGGGGTTGCTTGAATCCTCGACATCGTGGTTCATCCGATGAGATCATCGTGGAGTATGTGGGAGCCAACATGGGTATCCAGATCCCACTGTTGGTTATTGACTGGAGAGTCGTCTCGGTCATGTCTACATATCTCCCGAACCCGTAGGGTCTACACACTTAAGGTTCGGTGACGCTAGGGTTGTAGGGATATGTATATGCAGTAACCCGAATGTTGTTCGGAGTCCCGGATGAGATCCCGGACGTCATGAGGAGTTCCGGAATGATCCGGAGGTAAAGATTTATATATGGGAAGTCCTGTTTCGGCTATGGGACAAGTTTCGGGGTCATCGGTATTGTACCGGGACCACCGGAAGGGTCCCGGGGGTCCACGGGGTTGGGCCACCTGTCCCGGGGGGCCACATGGGCTGTAGGGGGTGCGCCTTGGCCTACATGGGCCAAGGGCACCAGCCCCAAGAGGCCCATGCGCCTAGGGTTTCAAGGGGGAAGAGTCCTAGGAGGGGAAGGCACCTCCTAGGTGCCTTGGGGGGGAAGGAAACCTCCCTTGGCCGCCGCCCCACCCTAGGAGATTGGATCTCCTAGGGCCGGCGCCCCCCCCCCTTGGCCCTCCTATATATAGTGAGGGAAGGAGGGCTTTTCTCCCACGCCTTTGGTTGCCTCCTTCTCCCTCTCCAACACCTCCTCCTCCTCCATAGCGCTTGGCGAAGCCCTGACGGAGTACTGCAGCTCCATCACCACCATGCCGTCGTGCTGCTGCTGGAGCCATCTTCCTCAACCTCTCCTTCCCTCTTGCTGGATCAAGAAGAAGGAGACGTTACGCTAACCGTACGTGTGTTGAGCACGGAGGTGCCATCTGTTCGGCGCTAGGATCTCCGGTGATTTGGATCACGTCGAGTACGCCTTCCTCATCCCCGTTCTTTGAACGCTTCCGCGCGTGATCTACAAAGGTATGTAGATGCAATCCAATCACTCGTTGCTAGATGAACTCCTGGATGGATCTTGGTGAAACCGTAGGAAAAATTTTGTTTTCTGCAACGTTCCCCAACAGTTCATTGATGATATTCTGGTATACTCAAAGAATGAAGAGGAGCACAAGGAGCATTTGCGTTTAGTTCTTGAGAATCTCAGGGAACATCAGTTATATGCCAAGTTTAGCAAATGTGAGTTTTGGTTGAAGGAAGTTGGATTCCTTGGACATGTTATATCAGGAGAAGGTATATCAGTAGACCCTACTAAGGTTCAGTCAGTCACTGAGTGGTTGGCACCCACCTCAGTTGGAGAGATCTGTAGTTTTCTTGGACTCGCGGGATATTATCGGAGATTCATTGAGAATTTCTCTAAGATTGCGAAGCCCATGATGGAGTTGCTGAAAAAGGACACAAAGTTCAAATGGACCGAAGAATGTGAGGCCAGTTTTCAGGAGTTGACGAAATGTTTGACTACAGCCGAGTGCTGATTCTGCCAGATATACGCAAGGATTTCCAAGTGTATTGCAACGCATCTCGCTTAGGACTTGGAGGTGTACTTATGCAAGATGGAAGAGTTGTTTCGTATGCCTCACGTGAGCTTCGACCACATGAGTTGAATTATGTCATGCATGATTTGGAGTTAGCAGCCATAGTACATGCACTCAAGACCTGGAGACATTTTCTTATTGGAAACCGTTGTGATGTGTACACGGATCATAAGAGTTTGAAGTACATTTTTACTTAGAAGGAGCTGAATCTCAGGCAGAGGAGATGGTTGGAGCTCATAAAGGACTATGATTTGAATCTGCATTATCATCCAGGAAAGGCTAATGTCATAGCAGATGCTTTGAGCCGGAAGAGTTATGTTAATACTCTCTTAATGGGAGGGTTACCAAAGGAGTTAGCCGAGGATCTCCGGGAACTTCTTTTGGAGATAGTTCCTAGAGGTTTTTTTCAGCATTGGAGGTTCATTCAACATTATTGGGAAAGATTCGAGAAGCTCGAAAGGATGACAAAGAAATTACCAAGATAAAGGAGAAAATGAGCAAGGGAAAGGCCAAAGGTTTTCGTGAGTATGAGCACGACACCTTGTGGTTTGAGGACCGTGTTTATGTACCCAATAATGCAGAGATCAGGAAGTTGATACTATAGGAGGCTCATGACTCGCCAAACTCGATACACCCTGGAAAAACCAAGATGTATTTGGATCTGAAGGAGCGTTTCTGGTGGACAGGAATGAAGAAAGATATTGTCGAGTATGTAGCGGTATGTGATGTATGTCAGAGAGTAAAGGAGAAACATCAGAAGCCAGCAGGATTACTACAGCCTATGCCGATACCCGAATGGAAGTGGGATAAGCTTGGCATGGATTTTATCACCGGATTACCTAGGACCCGATCGGGATATGATTCTATCTAGGTAGTAGTTGATCGGTTGACCAAAGTGGCTCACTTTATCCCAGTGAAAACCACCTATACGAGTGCGAAGCTGGCCAAGTTATACATGACCCGAATCGTATGTCTGCATGGAGTTCCGAGGACCATCGTATCATATAGAGGAACATGGTTCACTTCAAAGTTTTGGCATCAGCTGCACCAGACTTTGGGGACTAGACTAGAGTTTAGTACGGCCTTTCATCCGTAGACAGATGGACAGACCAAGAGAGTCAATCAGATTCTGGAAGACATGTTGAGAGCTTGTGCGCTCGATTATGGATCTAGTTGGGATGACAATTTGCCTTACGCGGAGTTCTCATACAACAATAGCTACCAGGCCAGTTTGAAGATGGCACCTTTTGAAGCTTTGTATGGAAGAAGGTGCAGGACATCGTTGATGTGGGATGAAGTTGGAGACCGTCAGTTTTTTGGACTAGATTTAATTAAAGAGTCAGAAGAGAAGGTTAAGCTGATTTGAGACAGGCTGAAGGTAGCTCAGTCCAGGCAGAAGAGTTATGCAGACTCAAAATGCAAGGAGGTAGTATGTGAAATCGGATAGAGCCTACCTTCGTGTGTCACCTCTGCGAGGAGTTAAATGTTTTGGAGTTAAGGGAAAGTTAGCCCCAAGATTTGTAGGACCATACCGAGTTTTAGAACGTATGGGAGAAGTAGCCTACAAGTTGGAGTTACCCGAAGGACTGTCAGGAGTTCATGATGTGTTTCACATTTACCAGTTGAAGAAATGCCATGCTGAGATGGCCGATATTCCTCTAAGAGATACGGTGCCCCTAGAAGCAATTCAGTTAGATAGTGATTTGACTTATGAGGAGAAACCAGTCAAGATTCTCGAGTTTTCCAGCCGAGTTACATGTAGTAAGGTTATTAAGTTTTGCAAAGTTCAGTGGAGCCACCATACCGAGGATGAAGCCACCTGGGAACGAGAGGATGATCAACGGAAAGACCACCCACAACTATTTTCTAGCCAACCCGAATCTCGAGGGCGAGATTCATCTTAAGGGGGGTAGGTTTGTAACATCCCAAATTTTCAATTGGAATGTTATACATAGGTCATTCATGCATATCATATTTTATTGCATTTTGTTTTGTGATCCTAAAAAATTCTAAGCAACTCAAGGACCCACGGAGAGAGTTGGGATTTCACCGTTTTCATATTTGAATTTCATCAAATATCGAAACAAGAATCATTTTGGTTTTATTATTTTTCTCTCCAAAAATATTCATAATAAAAATATATGAGAGCAGATAATATGACTTCTCCAAACTAAATGAAATATTAGAGGAAAATGTTAAAATCAAATAAATAATTTTTATTCGGATTTTATTGCTATTTTATTTGAATTATAAAAATATGCATTTTCCAAAATTGCATTCTTAGCCGAAATAAATGTTCACTTTGTCCGAAATATTATTAGAGGACCGTGAAAATTTATTTCGGGTTTTTGGACTTCGTTTGGTGTTTATTTTATTTACTTTACTCCGTTTGTTTAAAAAGACGCGCACCGACCTAACGGGCCATGTTCGACCCGGACACTGCCGCCAGGCCTTTATAAGGCGAGGCCGAGCTGCCCCGCTGCCCAAACCCTAGCGCCGCCCGCGCCGCCGCCCGCCGCCGTCCCGCCCGTGCCGCGCCGCCGCACCGGATCTCGCCGGAGCCGTCGCCGTTGACCGCGTTGACCGGTCGGTTTTTCTCTCGGTTAACCCTAGTGTTTTTTAGGTTTCCGGTTTATTTTCTTAGGTCGGTTTTTTGTTGGTTTATTTACTTAGTGGACGTTCGTCCGATCGTTCGTTTAAACGAACATTGTTCACCGGTTAGGTTCAGACAGTGAACGTCCGTTCATTAGTCTTTTATTTTTTTTATTTTTGGTCAGGGACATATCCGCGATTATTTTTATTGTAGATTAGCCCCTGATCTTCAAACCCTCGTAACTTTTCAACCGTTTGTCCAAATCCAGTGAAACCAACGCCAAAATCTTCGTCTCGAGCCCCTCTTTCTGTTTAATCAACTTGAATAAGGTTTTGACAAATTTAAAATTTGGTTTCTAGCAGATTTGTTTTCGAAGTTCTTTTGACCGTAGTTTAAATTTTGTAGCTCCGATTCGATTGATTCTTTTTGCAGATCGAATCTCTTTAGTTGAGTTTTCAGATTCATCCTTCTTATTGAGTTTTACCCATGCATCGTTGCTTGATTGCTTATGTACGCTATTGTTTGTTTGCGATAGAATTCCCGGAGTGCGCAGCGTGCTACTATGAGTCACTAAGTTTTGCGGATCATCAGCAAGGCAAGTAACACTTTGATCATACTCTTTTCTTACCCAGTTTTATGCATTAGTTACAACCCTTAAACATTGCATGAGTAGGATCTCTTAACATGTGGGTTTTGGGAACTAGATGATGAGGTAGAACTTATTGCCCTTTTATTATCAAACCCTTGGGAGTTACTTCTACGTTATGCTTATATCGCCATGCTATGCTCGCAGACGTGGATTGGGTTTGAGAGTATCCATGACAGATGTGAGATTGTTAATTAATGGTTAACTTAAGGTGGCTACTTAAACACACATCTGGGTGGATTGGTTGCGGGCACCTGGAGAATCCAGTGTTGTCCTAGGATATCCCGGAGTACCTATGTGATCATCCTATGGTTCGCCACCCAGGCTCAAAGGGATCATAAGATTATTCATGCTAGAAACTTCTGTGTGCAGCCACAACCTATTATGAGCTCTAGCATAGTGGAGTAAGTTGCGTGACCTCTTCCAGTGGTAGGCTAGCGGATGTAGGGGATTAAGGTTGGTACGGTCTACCCGGGGTTAGAGTTAATGCTTCTGAAAAACTGTGTCTCGGTCATCCATTTCTCAAACACCATGTAGTGCGAGAAATCCAGCGGAGGAGATCGATTCTTGTGGGGAAAAGTGTGCAAACCTCTGCAGAGTGTACAAACTAATCATGCTTAGCCGTGTCCCTGGTTATGGACATCTTGAGTATCTGGATCTCGGAATATCATATTGATCTCATCACTCTATTACTTAATTTGTTGGGTTGTTAATTACTTTCTAATTGGGATTGAGTTGGAGGAACCTTCTCAATGTTTAACAACTACCATGATAGTTAAATAAAATATATTCCTTTACTGTAAGAAAAAATTGGCTTTTCGCAAAAACATTATAACCATAGAGCCTCCACCAGCCATATATGCATGTAGTGATAGCATTTACCTGCAGTTCGTTGCTGTACTGTGTTATATTGCCAGCATATTCCATGTGCTGACCCGTTTTCAGGCTGCAACATATCATGTTGCAGACTTTTCAGACGAAGAGTAAAGTGTGCTAGGTCGTTTGTCGTGCACTCAGCTATGCCGTTGGAGTTGATGGACTCACTTTATCTTCCAAGCTTCCGATGTTATCGTATTTAGATGGCCTTAAGCCATATTATTGTAATAAGTTCTCTTTGGAGACTATTGATGTAATAAGTGTGTGATTGCTACTCTATTATAAATCCTTCGAGTACTATGTGTGTCAGCATTACCGATCCAGGGATGACACTTATCCACAGAGACTTGACCGTCTGAGGTCGGGTCGCTACAGAAGGGGCGGGTTACATGACTAGTCCTAGTAGGATTAGGATTACTCTATTACAAGTGGAGTCCTAGTCATGCTTCCTTTGTAGAAGAATATTCCTTACGCCTTTCCTCTTAAGCCGGCCCCTACTGGGCCTTGGACCTTGCCGTCCGTCTGACCCGCCCGCTGGGTTACCAATGAGTCTCCAGGCCCGGCCAGGTCATAAGTGAGTGGAGAGATCTGGGCGGGTCACTTCATGAGTCGCCAAGTTAGGGCGGGTTACTAGTGAGTCGCCAAGTCCGGCCGGGTCATACTTCCGGCCGGGTCATACCACGGGGTATATCCCCGACAAAGGACATAATTCTTCTGTGCAGCAATGAGGATAATCCTCAGATCACGGAGCCAGTCCGCATCATTGCTACTAACATCTTTCAACATAGTTTTCTCTAGGAACATATCAAAAATAAAACAGGGGAGCTATACGCGAGCTATTGATCTACAACATAGATATGCAAAAACTACTAGGACTAAGTTCATAAAAAATTTAAGTTCAATTAATCATATTACTTAAGAACTCCCACTTAGATAGACATCCATCTAATCATCTAAGTGATCATGTGATCCATATCGACTAAACCATGTCCGATCATCACGTGAGATGGAGTAGTTTTCAATGGTGAACATCACTATGTTGATCATATCTACTATATAATTCACGCTTGACCTTTTGATCTCAGTGTTCCGAGGCCATATCTGCATATGCTAGGCTCGTCAAGTTTAACCCGAGTACTTTGTGTGTGCAAAATTGGCTTGCACCCGTTGTATGTGAACGTAGAGCTTATCACACCCGATCATCACGTGGTGTCTCGGCACAACGAACTGTAGCAATGGTGCATACTCAGGGAGAACACTTGTACCTTGAAATTTAGTGAGAGATCATCTTATAATGCTACCGTCGAACTAAGCAAAATAAGATGCATAAAGGATAAACATCACATGCAATCAATATAAGTGATATGATATGGTCATCATCATCTTGTGCCTTTGATCTCCATCTCCAAAGCACCGTCATGATCACTATCGTCACCGGCTTGACACCTTGATCTCCATCAAAGCATCATTGGCGTCTCGCCGACTATTGCTTCTATGACTATCGCTACCGCTTAGTGATAAAGTAAAGCAATTACATGGCGATTGCATTTCATACAATAAAGCGACAACCATATGGCTCCTGTCAGTTGCCGATAACTCTGTTACAAAACATGATCATCTCATACAATAAAATTTACCATCATGCCTTGACCATATCACATCACAACATGCCCTGCAAAAACAAGTTAGACGTCCTCTACTTTGTTGTTGCAAGTTTTACGTGGCTGCTACGGGCTGAGCAAGAACCGTTCTTACCTACGCATCAAAAAACCACAACGTTGTATAGTGATCGCTTTTTGATCTTCAGAAAGAACCATGTTCATTGAATCTGATTCAACTAAAGTTGGAGAAACTGACACCCTTTAGCCACCTGTGTGCGAAGCACGTCGGTAGAACCAGTCTCGCGTAAGTGTACGCGTAATGTCGGTCTGAGCCGCTTCATCCAACAATCCCGCTGAATAAAGAATCAACTAGTGATGACAAGTAATATGTATATACCCACGCCCACAACTCCTTTGTGTTCTACTCGTGCATATAACATCTACGCATAGACCTGGCTCGGATGCCACTGTTGGGGAACGCAGCAATTTCAAAAAAATCCTACGCACACGCAAGATCCATCTAGGTGATGCATAGCAACAAGAGGGGAGAGTGTTGTCCATGTACCCTCGTAGACCGTAAGCGAAAGCGTTATGACAACGCGGTTGATGTAGTCATACGTCTTCATGATCCGACTGATCCTAGCACCGAAGGTACGGCACCTCCATGATCTGAACGCGTTCAGCTCGGTGACGTCCCACGAACTATAGATCCAGATGAGTGTCGAGGGAGAGCTCCGCCAGCACGACGGCGTGATGATGGTGATGATGAAGTTGCCGACGCAGGGCTTCGCCTAAGCACTACAACGATATGACCGAGGTGGAAATCTATGGAGGGGGGCACCACACACGGCGAAGAGATCAACTTGTGTGTCTATGGGGTGCCCCCTCCCCGTATATAAAGGAGTGGATGAGGGGGAGGGACGGCCCTCTAGAGTAGGACTCCCCCTTTTCCCTTGTTGGAGTAGGAGAGAAGGAAAGGGGAGAGAGAGGGAAGGAAGGGGGGCCGGGCCCCCACCCAATTCGGATTGGGCTAGGGGGGCACCCTCCACCTTGGCCTTCCTCTCCTCTCTTCCACTAAGGCCCATATACTCCCCGGGGGGTTCCGTAACCCCCCGGTACTCCAGTAGATGCCCGAACTCACCCGGAACCATTCTGATGTCCAAACATAGCCTTCCAATATATCGATCTTTATGTCTCGGCCATTCCGAGACTCCTCGTCATGTCTGTGATCATATCCAGGACTCCGGACTACCTTCGGCACATCAAAACACATAAACTCATAATACCGATCGTCACCAAACGTTAAGCGTGCGGACCCTACGGGTTCGAGAACTATGTAGACATGACCGAGACTCATCTCCGGTCAATAACCAATAGCGGAACCTGGATGCTCATATTGGTTCCTACATATTCTACGAAGATCTTTTTCGATCAAACCGCATATCAACATACGTTGTTCCCTTTGTTATCGGTATGTTACTTGCCCGAGATTCGATCGTCGGTATCATCATACCTAGTTCAATCTCATTACTGGCAAGTCTCATTACTCGTTCCGTAATGCAACATCCCGCAACTAACTCATTAGTCACATTGCTTGCAAGGCTTATAGTGATGTGCATTACCGAGAGGGCCCAGAGATACCTCTCCGACAATCGGAGTGACAAATCCTAATCTCGATCTATGCCAACTCAACAAACACCATCAGAGACACCTGTAGAGCATCTTTATAATCACCCAGTTACGTTGTGACGTTTGATAGCACACAAGGTGTTCCTCCGGTATTCGGGAGTTGCATAATCTCATAGTCGGAGGAACATGTATAAGTCACAATGAAAGCAATAGCAATAAAACTAAACGATCATTTATGCTAAGCTAACGAATGGGTCTTTTTCATCACATCATTCTCTAATGATGTGATCTCGTTCATCAAATGACAACACATGTCTATGGTTAGGAAACTTAACCATATTTGATTAACGAGCTAGTCAAGTAGAGGCATACTAGGGACACTCTGTTTGTCTATGTATTCACACATGTACTAAGTTTCCGGTTAATACAATTCTAGCATGAATAATAAACATTTATCATGATATGAGGAAATATAAATAACAACTTTATTATTGCCTCTAGGGCATATTTCCTTCACCTCACCAGCTGGCCACAAGGATGGACGGCGCGCCCCCTGACCTTGTTGGCCCCATGTGGCCCCCCTCCACTTATTCCAGCACCCATCCTCTCATTCTTCCTCCAAAAAAGATCACTACATAGATCAAACTCGTGTTTTTGCTCATCTTGCTGCCATTTTCGATCTCCTTGCTCAAAGCCCCATTCACAAAACTACTTTGGGGGATTACTCTTCAGTATGTGACTCCTCCAATGGTCCAATTAGTTTTTGTTCTAGTGCTTTATTCATTGCAAAAAAAATCTGCTGTGGTGACCATGTTCTTGAGCTTGCATGTCAAATTTATATGGTCCAAAGTTGTTTTGATGCATGATAGAGCCTCTAGGCACTTGTAGGAGTAGTTGCTATCAATTTTATTGAGTTTGGTTCACTTTTATTTTGAGTCACTAAAATTTTAGAAAATTTCAGAGGAAGGATAATGTTGAGGAGATTTTTGAGTGGCTCCTCGAGCCGGGGTTCAAAGGAAAAGGAAAATGAGGAGAAGGAAAAGCCCAAGTATAATCTTCCTCGCGCCACAGAAATTTGGCCATGCGAATGGCCATGTGATGTATTCTTACAAGTAGCCAGGATTTATGATGATTTCTATTATTTGGCTGGGAATGCAGGCATCACCGACTTCCTCCTTGACCGGTGTAATCAGTATCTCTTACTCACTAATACTTACGTGCAAAATTTTCACTTTCATGCTAGGAAATCACCACCAACTGTAGACTTTCACTTATATGATGGGTACAAAGAAATGACGCTTTATGACTTTTGTGTGGTTTGTAAATTACCTTATGAAGGTAGTGTCGAGGAACCACGTCCTAGCAATGTGGAAGGCCTTATCTAGGAAATCACCATAGGGGAAGCTAGAGGAGTGTCGGGAGCGAGAGTGTCTAGTATTCATCTTCCTGCTTTACGCTATTACTCATTATTCGCTGGGAGATGTTTAATTGGTCGTAGAGAGAGTGGAGGCCTTAGTGCCCCTGACCTCGCCATTTTATGCCATGCTTTACATAGATATAGAAGTTACAGTTTGGGCGCTATGGTTGCTAGACGGTTGAGTATGAACTGTACAAAGGGTCCTATTTTCGGAGGCATCTTCGCCTCCCGCCTTGCTAAACACGTTGAGATACCCATTAGGCATTATGAAAAAGAGGAGAAACTGCTACCCACTATATATTTAGATTATGACAGCATGGTAGCACATAAGTTTATTCGACATGATGACGAAAAGAGAATTATTTATAACCTGGTATTTAGCGAGAATACTTTTTAGATTACTACCTTGCCTGCACCTATTCTGTTCGATATGCATTCAGGAAGGTACATTGTTTTGCCCATGGACATTCGTGCATATTGGGAGGGGACACGATCCCCACCTCCTGAGCCAGAGCCATCACCTGATCCATACCAGGAGTCTATTTATCAATGGGATCCACAGGAGCTCGCAAACTAGTGGAACCCCCAGGATCCTCCTCAGTACACTGGAGAGAACTATTTTGATCCGTGGGAATAGACCAACTTAGGCCAAAATCCTCAGCTTGTGGGAGTATGTATTCCTCGCCGACATTACATTCATATTCACACACTCATTTCAGTTGTTGGTGTTCATACTTTTTTATTGTATTATCCATGTTAGTTTATTTATTTTTTGCGCTTTCTTCTTGTGTGTTTGAAAAACCTTAAGAAAAAACAGAAAAAATAGTTGTAGTTATTTTACTCTCTATGCATGCTTAGTAGTAATATTAAAATAAAACCCAAAAATATTTCTCGTTCTTCTTCTACTTGTTGGGAGCTTTCCCGTGTAAATAATTTTTCTCGTTCTTGTTTTACTTTCTTCAGAAAAACAAGAACTCCAAAAATATTTCAGTGTGTTTCTTTGAAATTCTTTTCTTTTCTTTGGGGGTCGAGAGGAGAAGACCGCGATGAAAATTTTGAGTGGCTCCCATGCATTATTGTTGATCTAACAAAAGAGCCCATATTACCTTGTCTTCTCCTTTGAATAAATGTTTGCAGATTCCAGCTTAGTCCAATGCACGAGAACTATTATTATTATCCACATCGTCCGGTCGTGCGAGTGAAAGACAATAATGACGATATATGATGAAATGATTGAGATGAGGAAAAGCTTGTATGAACTCGACCTATCTTGTTTTTGTAAATATGATTAGTTCATCGTTCTTGATTCAGCCTATTATGAATGAAACATGTTTGCAATGACAATTAGAGATTATAGTTACTCATGCCATTCTTAATTAGCTAGGAGTTTATAATGGTTTAGCTTGCATGCCAACATGCTATTAAAATGGTTGTGATGTAGTATGATAGGATGGTATCCTCCTTTGAATGATTCGAGTGGCTTGACTTGGCACATGTTCACACATGTAGTTGAAATAAAATCAACATAGCCTCTATGATATTTATGTTCATGGTGATTTATATCCTACTCATGCTTGCATTCAATGTTGGTTAATCTCAATGCATGTTTGTGACCGTTGTCGCTCTCTAGTTGGTCGCTCCCTAGTCTTTTTCTAGCCTTCACTTGTACTAAGCGGGAATACTACTTGTGCATCCACTTCCATAAACCCCAAAGTTGTTCCATATGAGTCCACCATACCTTCCTATATGCGGTATTTACCTGCCATTCCAAGTAAATTTGCAAGTGCCAACCTCTAAACCTTCAAATGATAATCTATTTTGTATGCTCGAATCGCTCATGTACCAACTAGAGATGTCAATATCTTCCATGCTAGGTGGGTTATTCTCACGATGAGTGGACTCCGCTCATCACTCATGAGAAATTGGCCGGTAACCGGGATGCCCGGTCCCATGCTTAAAGCAAAACAAATCAAAATAATTTCAAACAAAACTCCCCCAGGATTGTTGTTAGTTGGACGGTACTCGTTGTTTCGGACCAGTCGTGGAGTGTGCTTGTTGGTGGTGGGGGAGTATAAACTTTATCATTCTGTTTGGGAACCGCCTATAATGTATGTAGCATGGAAGATAGTGAGATCTCTTAGTTGTTATATTGACAATGAAAGCATACCGCTCAAAATATTATTCAATCTCTATTTCAAAACTCGAGCTCTGGTACCTTTGCAAATCCCTGCTTCCCTCTACGAAGGGCCTATCTATTTACTTTTATTGCTGAGTCATCATCCTCTTATAAAAAGCACCAGTTAGAGAGCACCACTGTCATTTATATGCATTGTTATTAATTTATGTTGAGTATGACTATGACTGGATCTCTTTTACCATGAATTACAATGTCTAGTCAATCCTTGATCATTAGGGGTGCTCTGCATTTATGTTTTGCGGTCTCAGAAAGGGCTAGCGAGATACCACCTTGTTATATCATATCATGATTGTTTTGAGCAAGTGTTGTCATCCGAGATTTATTATTATTGCTTGCTAGTTGATTATGCCATTGATATGAGTAATTATGATACCTAAAAGTTAGTAATTGTGATACCTAAAAGTTATTGTGAATATGGTTAGTTCATAATCTTTGTTGAAAACTTGAATGATGGCTTTACATATTTGCAACAACAAGATCAAATAGAGTTTGTAAAAGTTTTTCTTTATCACTTTCAGTTTGTCAACTGAATTGCTTGAGGACAAGCAAAGGTTTAAGCTTGGGGGAGTTGATACGTCTCTGTCGTATCTACTTTTCTAAACACTTTTGCCCTTGTTTTGGACTCTAACTTGCATGATTTGAATGGAACTAACCCGGACTGACGTTGTTTTCAGCAGAATTGCCATGGTGTTATTTTTGTGCAGAATAAAAAGTTCTCGGAATGACCTGAAAATCAACGGAGATAACTTTTGGAATATATAAAAAATATTGGCGAAAGAATTAGCAGCAAGGGGCCCACACTCCTAGCCACAAGGGTGGGGGTGCGCCCTTCGACCTTGTGGGCCCCCGGGACCTCCACCAACCTCAGCTCCAACTCCATATATTCACTTTTGGGGAGAAAAAATCAGAGAGAAGGATTCATCGCATTTTACGATACGGAGCCTCCGCCAAGCCCTGTTCTTCCTCGGGAGGGCAGATCTGGAGTCCGTTCGGGGCTCCAGAGAGGGGAATCCGTCGCCATCATCATCATCAACCATCCCCCATCACCAATTTCATGATGCTCACCACCATGCGTGAGTAATCTCATCGTAGGCTTGCTGGACGGTGATGGGTTGGATGAGATTTACCATGTAATCGAGTTAGTTTTGTTAGGGTTTGATCCCTAGTATCCACTATGTTCTAAGATTGATGTTCTATGACTTTGCTATGCTTAATGCTTGTCACTAGGGCCCAAGTGCCATGGTTTCATATATGAACCTATTATGTTTTCATGAATATATTTGTGTTCTTGATCCGATATTGCAAGTTATAGTCACCTACTACGTGTTATGATCCGGCAACCCCGGAGTGACAATAGTCGGGACCACTCCCGGTGATGACCGTAGTTTGAGGAGTCCATGTATTCACTAAGTGCTAATACTTTGGTCCGGTACTCTATTGAAAGGAGGCCTTAATATCCCTTAGTTTCCAATAGGACCCCACTGCCACGGGAGGGTAGGACAAAAGATGTCATGTAAGTTCTTTTCCGTAAGCACGGATGACTATATTCGGAATACATGCCTACATTATATTGATGAACTGGAGCTAGTTCTGTGTCACCCTAGGTTATAATTGTTGCATGATGAATGCCATCCGACATAATTATCCATCATTGATCCATTGCATATGAGCTTTTCACATATTGATCTCTGCTTACTTACTTTTCCGTTGCCACTGTTACGATTGCTACAAAACTACTACTGTTACTTTTGCTACCATTACCGATGCTTCCATACTACTTTGCTGCAGATATTAAGTCTTTCAGGTGTGGTTGAATTGACAACTTAGTTACTAATACTTGAGAATATTCTTTGGCTCCCCTTGTGTCGAATCAATAAATTTGGGTTGAATACTCTACCCTTGAAAACTGTTGCGATCCCCTATACTTGTGGGTTATCACCATCTCATCTTTCAACGCCTTCATGTTCTTGATGTACTCCATAATAGAAGAATTTACCTTCTGAGTGTGGTCAGGGCAATGCCTGTTTCAATGAGCAGACATGGGTCTCTGAGAAGAAGAGCAACCTGATCTCCTTGCACACATTTGTCGCGTTGTCCAGGACGACGTTATGGACAAGGATGCACCTGATGATACCCTAATCATTGCCAGGGTTGACCCCCTTGCTGCTAAAAACCTGAAGAAAATATTGGATGCTTTTGCTCTTGCCACTAGCCTCCACATCAACTTTGATTAAACAACCTTCGTTTCCCTAAATATGTCCTCTGAACTCGCAGCCTCTCTAGCTAACGATCTAGGCACAGCCAGTGTTGCTTTCCCCCCAAAATACCTTGGCCTACCTCTCTCCCCTCATAAACTACCCCCTCAGCCTTCCAACTTATAATTGATAGATGTGATACTTATCTTGTTGTCTGGCGTGCTCTCCTACTCTCTCATGGCGGACAACTCATCCTCCTGTCTGCAGTACTAGACAATCTGCCGACTTATTTTATGTTGTGTTTTACCTTGCCTAAAAGTGTTCTTGAGGAGATAGACAAGGGTACGCGCATTATCTTCTGGCCCAATGAAGATTCGTTCTCAGGTGCAAAATGTTTGGTAGCTTGGGACCGTGTTTGCTTTCCCAAAAAGGCACACGGTCTTGGTGTTAAAAATCTTCAAGCACAATTTATTTGCCTTATGTTGAAATTTGCATACAAATTCCTACACTCCACAAACTTGCCTTGGAACGATTGGATTCTCTGCCCCTCCCCTCTCCACATAGGTCCAGATAAAAACTCATCCTTCCTTAGCAAGGCTATTTTCAAACACCTAGATGCTCTTCGTGATACCTCTCAAGTCACGATTGGTGATGGCACCTCTATATTTTTTTGGCTAGATAGATCACTTCTCCCAAAGCCTCTCTGCATTACCTTTCTCACATTATTTTTCCACCATACTAAACCTACAGCTCTAGTGCATATGATCATGATGATGGGGATCAATCTAGGCTTGCGTAGCCGGCTAACCTTAACCGCTTCTCGTGAGGTTGCTTCCTTGAGACTTTTGTTGCAGGATGTCAGGCTGGGACTGCTACCGGACTCATGCACGTTGCTCAATGGCTCCCCCTTCACCACTAAAGGGGCCTACGATGCACTTGGCTCTTAGATCTCGGACCCTTGTCTGGATTTTTTTTTGGTCTTCTCAGGTGCCCAATCGGGTCGGGTTTTTGGATGGCTATTCTACCTTGATAGACTCAACACACGTACCAACCTTCACTGGAAAACCATCTTGGATTCATCTACGTGTGCCCGGTGTATGGGGGATGTGGAGGATCGTTGCCACCTCTTCTTCACATGCCCCGCCTCCGCTACGATTTGGGTTGCTCTCGGATTCGTGCCATCCTTCTTGCCTATCACCGACATTTGGGATGCGCCTTCGAGCTTAACAGTGCCGACGTCGGTTTGGTCTTTTATTCTGCTCCTGCAGCTATGGAAGATCTGGGATGCTGGGAACTCTAAGGTCTTCGGGAGCATAGATGTTACTCCTAGCGTTGTAATTGCGAACATTATCTCGGATCTCACTCTCTGGTCCCATAGGCTCAAGGTTGGTACCCTGAGGGAACACGCAGGCTTGTGGTGTGATTACCTGTCCTCCCGTACTTCATAACTCACATGTAAAAACAACTTTTGAAATATATTCAGGCGAGGAGCCTCCCCTCGGTGACGGTATCAAAAAAAAGGATGCACCTAGTAAGCGAGTTACGAGGAGATTAAGGACTCATTGATCCGCTACTAGCCACGCTACATAAGTGAGGCTCAACACATTGGAGGGCTTACCGTCTTTGGGGACCTCAAGCTCCATTGCAGGGCAATTGTGGTGTCGTTGAGGTAGCCTTGCATCCGAATGCCGCGTACTGCAGAGAGGACTTGCACTTTCCACGGGACATGGTTTTTCCTTGATAGTCTCTCGGTCACCGCATGGATGGAAGTAGAAAGAGTGGATCGAACTTGAAGGAGGAAGCCATTAGAGCTAAAAGCTACTCCCTTTGTTCCTAAATATTTTTTTAGATATTCCAATATAGACAACACACCGAGCAACTCTAAAAGACGTTTATATTTATGTGTATGTAGTTTGTATTAAAATACCTAAAAGGACTTATATTTAGAGAGTGAAGGAGTAGATGTGATCTAGGTTGAGAGAGGAGGCTCTGATAAGATATGTGAATTTCAAAAGTAGAAAGAGTAGCATGCTAATATACGCGTTTGATCGAGACCGACTTGCCCCATAAGTTAGCTATACATGGGAATCAACTATTTCATAGTACGCCATTACAACAACACACGCATGCACGTGCCTAACCTAACTACATAAAAAATACTAACAACCTTCGGTTTCAGTTTCGATTTTTGACAACCTGCTCTAACACGAGAGTACACAATAATGCAAGCTCACCAGTCAACCATTCGATGAAATGTGAACCAACCTGTGGTTGAATGGTTAAAGGGACAATAATATTCTCAGCTCCCCAAGGTTCAAGTCTTGATATTCGTATTATTTCTAAATTTATTTCAGGATTTCCGGCGATGTGCTTTCAGTGGGAGGAGACGTTTCCGTCGACGACGAGGCGCCTATAGTAACTTCATAAATCCTAAGATAATATGTCAGCTCAATCTCTCGAAGATGCTTATAGGTTAGCTTTTAAATTTTGGTAGACAGTTCCCCTTTAACAGTGTAAAAAAATGTTTTATATTAAATTACAAAGGGAGTAGAACAGAAGCGCAACATCTCGATGGGTCGCATACATTACTTTTTTCTCTGGAAAATACAGTCTCATACACATTACTTGCTTGGAGACACATTTGGTTTCCGTACGTGCAATTTAGTTTTCAGGTGTGATGGAGCCGAAGGAGATCACGATTCGTTCGCTACTTATTTATGATACGACAGCAACATCTCATTCTTACACATAAAACAGCGTACTAGAGTTCGGTACTACTTCAGTCACACCAAGCTACAACGAGCAAAGTTTTTTTTTTTTTTTTTTTGCGGGGAACGAGCAAAGATTACACTAGTGATGGATCGATCGAGCCACAGGTACGTAGCTCGCCCGGTTGCTGCGGCGGCGTGGGTGGTTTGCCGCCGCGCTAGCTGGCTCACAGGCACCAGAACGACGACGGCCGCGCCCGCTTGGCCGGCGGCGACGTGATCTCCGGCACGGCGAACACGTCGCTGTCGCTGTCGCTGTGGTACCACTCCCGCACGTGCCCCTGCTTGGCCTTCGCCGCCGCTGCAGGGGCCACCATAGCGGCCGGAAACTCCTCCAGGCCCCAGGCCGGCGCCGGCGTATGCGGCACGTGGGGCGCCCATGCGCCGCGCTTCCCTGGACGCTCGGCGGCGACCACGTCGAACAGGTCGGCGTCCAGGAACGGCACCTGCTCGTCGCGCCCCTTCTGCTTCTGCCAAGTGCAAAGGTCTGGGCGTTTAGTTTTTGGCCATGATGCGGTGGACGGAACCGGGTAAAGAGATGGTCGGCGACTTACGGCGACGAAGGCGGCGTCGTCGAAGAGGAGTTCGTCGACTTCAAAGCCGGGGCAGATGTTGGTGAGGTAGTCTGAGATGCTGCTTCCTCCACCTCCTCCTCCTCCTGATCCGGCGTGGCTGGCGTCATGAACTGCAGGGGCTTCCTCGGCGGCCGAGGCCGAGCAGTCCTCGTGCTCGTCGGAGCTCCCGTCCGGGGAGGGGATCTCCTTGTCCAAGGGGTCGGCGGAGAGCTTGGCCCCGACGAGGAGGAAGCGGCTGTGCTTGGCCGTGAGCTCGTTGGCGCTGTGGATGGGCTCGTCGCAGTCGGCGCACAGGATCGCCCGGTCCTCCACGCAGAACACGAGCCCCCTCCGCTCCTGCAAACAATCCCGCAAACAAAGACCGTCAGCTCAGCTCAGCTCAGCTCAGTGTCGTAGCATCGGACGGACATGAAGCGCACGCACCTTGCAGACGTCGCAGAGCGGCGCGGCGGCGTCGTTGGCGGCCGGGGAGGGCTGGAGGAGGGTGAGGCGGCGGTGCTTGCCGGCGAGCTTGTTGGCGCGGTGGACGCGGCGGTTGCAGGGGGAGCAGAGCGCGGCCTCGTCGGCGCAGCAGAGCACGGCGGCCGGCTCGAGGCCGCACACGTCGCACTGCACGCGCATGGCGATCGGCTTTCTCGGAAGCAAGTCAAACAAAGGAGGAGGAGAGAAAGCTTTGCGGCTGGATGCGAGGAAGGAGGTGGAGGGAAATAATGCGAGGAGAAGAGAACAGAGGAGCAAGCAAGCAATGGAGAGTGAGGAGCATGTGGGAGGGCGATGGGGCTATTTTATATACGCCATGACAGGGAGACGAGAGAGATCTTTCACGCCGAGTTTTTATTCTGCTGCCGCATTGGGTTTGTTCAAAAGATTGGGGGGTGGGGTGGGGCATGGAACTCCAAAATATCCTTAACAAAACCAAAAATATCTAGCGGTGCTCTGTACTTCAGGGTGAGGAAGTCAGTGCTGGCACTGTCCCTCCTCCCGAATGAGGGAGCCGGAGGTGGAGGTGGGGAGGTGGGCAGCCGTGTCAGCTTAAAATGTATCTTCCTTTTCTTCCTCTTTTGGCATAAGGTTCCAAATTTTACCGGACTTGTTGCTCCACAAGCCACTAATCTTGGTAATTTTTCTCACCCTTCCGATTTCCCCTGTGGTTTTGTGAGGCCACACTGTCACGAAGGGCGTCGACGGGTTTCGAAGCCCGCCTTTACAAGGTCTAGAGAGTTATCAAGGCCGGGTGGATACGACTACGAGGTGAGAAAGGTGACCGTTGGGTTATGTGGTCACCGAGTGACAATCATCGTGGTCGAGGGAGAAAGGAAGGCGGTGAGAGAATCAGGGAGAAAACTAAGCTCGGGTAGGGGAGGTGCCAATCGAGAAATTAAAATGGTAAGAAGGCATTTGACCTAAATCAAATGGCTCAATGATCCCTTTCGAGGAAATTTTAGGCCAAATTTTATATGAGTTGCTATGTTAAATTGGGCGTTCTCAAACCCATTAGGCATTTTCAAATCAACAAACAAGAAGCTAGAAGAAGATCATAAAAAAGGTACTAGGTTTTTTTTTCCAGATTACTACAACTCAGTGCCCTATACTATTTCAAGCTTAATTGATTTGCTTCTTTGCTTCCTTATTTCTTCTTCTTGGCGATCAAAGCAAAGTTGAGACAAAATGGGTCAAGATTTGGGATCTCAAGACTATGGCTCGTCATATGTGTATATCATATGTTGGCGGGAGGGTGAGAGGGTGCTTTGACGGATTAAAGGTGTCGATTAGACGCGTGGAGTGGATAGGCTGCTAACAAAATTATAAAAATTACTCATTTGCTTATAATTTACAGAACTAAAAGCTTCCAAGATAAAATTCAAGTGAAGCAGCGTATCTAAGAAAACAAAACACAAGCTATAAGCTAAGCAAGAATATAAGCTCGTAATGCGAAGACAGTGAAGAAACAGGTTGAGAAGACAATTCATTGATTTGTTCTAGAATTTTGAATATCCATTAGTACTAAACTTGAATTTTGCTTGCAGATGAACATAGTACTTGCATGCTCAATTATATTTTGCGGGAATGTACCTCATATTGACATATCAAGTATTAATTGCTAGGTCTCAATGTCTAGGGTCATTTATCCAATAACCCACTAATTAGGCTGGAAAGTCAGGAAACGTGTTTAATTAAGCTTAAAATTCAAGAGATGTGTTCATGACTAGTGCTACAAGTAGTAGGTTACAACAACAACATAGCCTTTCAATCACAAACAAGTTGAAGTAAGCTAGAGTTGAAACGAAACAGTTCACGAAACCTAGTCATGGTTCTGGCACGTGGGTAGCTAACTTTTCATTTACCCCTGTCTATGGCTAGTTCTTTGATGATATTTCAGCCCTTCATGTCTCTCTTTACAAGTAGTACGGTTCATGAGAGGAAATAGGGCAAATTTCTAGCTTAGCGATCGACTGATAGTGACGTCTTCCAGTGCGTACTCAAGAGAACTACTATAGTCATTAATCCGCATTGCATAATAGCCAACCAACTGTACAACTAGCACTAGGCACATCAATTTAGTTGTCCCCAACAATGTAAGCTTAATATATTTGTTTTTGTTGCTTCCATCAAGCAGGGAGGGACCAGCTTGATCTGGCTTTGATCAACTGGCTAATCTCTTCCTAGAATCTCAAGCCAGGTGCGCGCACCTTTGTGCCCACCCGGATAATGCCATTGAGCGAACAAATCTTAATGAACTCAACTCATAATGAGTTAGAGAGAAAGGCGCACAAGTTGAATGCCTGAAATAGTCTCAAGGCGTACAGCTCGACCGATGGCGGTCTTCAACAGACGGGCACGCTGGAGCGAGTCTCCAATAGATGACCTTGCTGGAGTGAGTCCCCGCTATGGGTATCGCTCCAACATGAGCATCTGTTGGTGACAATCCAGGTTGGCCTGCACCAAGCTCAGTCCCCGCGCATGCACATGCTGCATCTGATAGTTGTACCGAGACTCAAGAGTTCTATTAGAAAAAGAAAGAAAAATCTCGACTTGTCTGCCGAATTCGCCTGCAGTATTGTCCTTTGGTCACATGGTGTGAGCCTAAAAAAATATCAAAATTCAAGATCAAGACCATTGATCCGAAAATCTCCGTGTGATCCCTAAGTAGAGCGACGACCCTCCTTACTTTGAGGTTTAATCCAGAGTAGTTCGCGGTCTCTTTCAGCTAAACCTTTCCCTCTTAATTAATAGCATATCGTCCTTGTGCACAACTTTTCTTCTCTCTTGCTTAAGTGATTAGCAACTCTCTGATGGTGCGATACTACTAACGCCTAGCCCATCCCAATCCAATAAAACTCCGGTGCACTGATCACGTGGCGCCACCGTACCGCGCTGCCACCTTTGAGCGAGCCTCGACGGGAGGGAGAGTGGGCACATGGGTGCGCGCGCCACAGGTGGGCGTCCCGACGAGAAGGACCACAGAGGATCCCAAACTACGGTTTAAGGTTGGCCGGGGACCAGCTTGGGTATGGGGCGGGGAGGGTCGGCGTCGGATTATTTATGGCCCGGCTTTTGAGCCCATCACAGGGATCGGCGAGCGAGTACGGAGCGCTGGTCCTTGGAGCTAGGATTTGGTGTTAGATCGATCGGGATGCCAGTGTACATAGACTAGAGACATTTTAGCATGGGTCTGGCCGTTGGACCAAGGGTACTTATGTACTATATATGTCCGCCGCACAGCTCAGCCATGCCGACGCCGCGATCGATCTCCTGTTGGTTTCTGGACTGCTTGAGATGGCTCTGGAATTTGCAGGAACCAAAGCAGGTAGTAGTACGAGCCTGATCAAGTTTCCAGACGATGCACATCGGGTGCAAGAAAAATCGTTTTAGCCGGGGAGAATTGCAAACGGATGTCTCAGAGAACCGAAGCAGGAGGCCATGGATGTGAGAAGCGGAATGTGTTTTCTTTTTGGCAGGCCCGAATTGATGGTTTTACTGAAGAAGATAGACGAGGAAATATCGTCTTCAGGACGGGCTTTCGGTTTCAACCGCAACTGTTCCGAGTGCCTGTCAAGGCCGGGAGTCACCAATCAGCTCACCTCACCTCGGCCCCGATGGTTCCATGTGCCTTTCAGCGCCCACGTGAATGCGGGTGCCAACTTGCGTGCGGTCTCGTCTCCTTTTGAGGTATGGATATGGTTCCCAGATTATGCTATTATGGGCAGCAGCACTCCCAAAGTCTAAACTAGCACTAGTCCTTTTTTTCCATGCACAGCCAGACAAAATTTGGGGAGTTGGGGTTTGAGTGCACGACATATTCGCAGTACATGCAGGAGCAATTACGATGCTACGAACACCAATTTTGGGTATCACGAAAACTTGGCCAAGCACCAGTTTTGAGATGGTAGACCACGACAGGCAGCCCTGTGTAGGGAATCGAGTTTATATGCCGCCAAGCATCCCTGTAACCAACAGCAGCTCAAACATGTGTTGGCGACAGCTAAAAGGAGAAGGAAACCAGCAGCGAAAGAAATACTCCTATCAGATAGGGAAATATCAAGTCTTCCTTCATTGCTAGGATTAGATGTCCACAGCGTGTTAATTGCAACACAACAGTGACTTCCGCGTCGGCAGAGACTGGGGAAGCATGCTAGTTAAGCGTTAATACCACAAAGCTCAAGCACAGGTAAAGAATCATTTCGGTTGTATATTCCTTCTGCAGGTCGATCTATCTTACAGGTCTTGAGGAACTTTTTCACTCTAACAGATGTTACAGCATTCCCCTGACCAAGTTTTGCCCCCATTGAAAAAACTAGGAACAGAATCGGAACTATCCTCTTTGTGGCCTCCATGGATAAATGGGTAAACGAAAGAACATGTGTTCGGGTTCACATCACGATGCGGAGAACGGCGAGTCCAACGGCTGATATCGAAACGATGGTACCTATGCAGTATTTGATGACATCATACTTTGCTGCCTCCAGCTGGGCCTTCAGTGAATGAATTTCCTGCAGAAACAGAAGGATCCAGTTATGTCTATGATAAAGTGGTGATGCCAAAGGCCCACACATGCA
This sequence comes from Triticum urartu, assembly GCF_003073215.2. NCBI lineage: Eukaryota > Viridiplantae > Streptophyta > Magnoliopsida > Poales > Poaceae > Triticum > Triticum urartu. The sequence goes on along the minus strand of NC_053028.1, from coordinate 548,624,836 downwards.
GGCACTTTTGCTCACCTTGTCAAGCTTTGTGGTGAGATCTGTGGTTTCTTCATTCTGCTTGGCGAGCTCATCACGTATGCGCCTGGAGCAATCATGTTTTAATCATATAACACCGACAAAACAATCTTAATAATTGTGACAGAAACATGACAAAGACAGAGCAACCACTGGAATTGTCATGGAAGTAAATAAGTAATGCCCAGTGTAAGCACTAATAGATGAAACTACTTTGTTTCATTTTCAAAAGGTCAATGGGGGTCAAGGGGAAGAAGAATTAAGGTTCCCACTTGCTGCTAGCCTGGCCTGTTCTAGAAAAAAGTTCGTTCTCCGACTCCCATAACTCATTTATGCTTCAAAAATCAACTAGAATGTAATTAAAGTCTTAATATACCATTAATCATTTATGCTTTAAAAATCAACTAGAATGTAATTAAAGTCTTAATATACCATTAAGTATTAAAAAGTGGCACTGGAATTCTTAAGATTATAAATATAAACCTAGACACTTAATGGTGTATTAAGACAAGAGTTAATATGCTACTTGCATCCTGACCATCCAAGAATTTTGTCAAGAGAAATTATGAGCAGCCCGACCAAAAAGTAAAAGGTGAAAGTTCATACAACAAACCGAATTTAACCTTAAACACTCTAGGTTGGACCTAAAACTTGAACACTGACTGACAATGTTTTGTTACGCATAGAAGTGATCAATAATTGCATAGAATGATAGAACAGACAAGCAGTCCAAATTAAAGGGCACAAGGCCACAGACAGACTCAAAGACGATGGCCACGTATACATCAGACAATCTTAGAAGTGAGAAGTTTAACAATTCCTCAATTATTTATTCTTACATAAATTCAAATAAAGTATACTTTCTGATGCTTCAATAGTCAGCGAGAGCTGTTACATAGATGTGTCTTGGTCAGATAAGACAAACAAAACAATCTTAATTATTGTGGCGGAAATGTGATAAAGACAGACCAACACTGGAATTGTCATTTTTAAATAAGTAATGCCCAGTGTATAAACACTAATAGATGAAACTACTTTGTTTCATTTTCGAAAGGTCAATGGGGGCTAAGGGGGAGAAGAATTAAGGTTCCACTTGCTGCTAGCCTGCACTATTTGGAACTATTCTACAAAAAGTTCATTCTCCCATAACTCATTAATACTTCAGAAATCAACTATAAATGTAATTAAAAACTTAAAATGCCATTAAGGGTTAAAGGGTGGCAGTGGAATTCTCAAGATAGCAATATAAATCTAGACAGTCCGGTTAATCAATGTCATGACTCAACATGTGCAGTAAGATCAGCAAGGCAAGAGTTAATGATCATGTATGCTACATGCATCCTGACCATCGGAGAATTTTGCTAAGAGAAATTATGAGGAAACCGACCAAAAGTAAAAGGTGAAAGTTCAATACAGCAAACCGAATTTTATCTTAAACACTCTGTAGGTTGGTCCCAAAACTTAATAGTTAAGACACTGAATGGCAATGTCTTGTTACACACCGAAGTGATTAATAATTGCATAGAACAGATAAGCAGTCCAAATTAAAGGCCACGAGGCCAAAAGCTCAAAGATGCTGGACACAGACATCAGATGGTCTTAGAAGTGAGAAGTTTGACCATTCTTTGATTATTTATTCTAAACTATGATTTCTGATGCTTAAATAGTTAGCAAGACTGTTAGCCAATTGCAAGGATAGTGCGTGCAGCATATAAAAAAATAGATATGTAATCTTACCCTCTTTCAAGGTTCAGATCCAACCGCTGCCCTGCAGTGACCTTGTCAATCTCATACCTGTTTCACACAAAATAACCATTAGGTTGAGTATGCAATTTAAAATTTGTGGTATAAACAGCTCATGAATGCAGAAGTTCATACTCACTTCAGTTCACTCCTCATCTTATCAATGTCTCCACGGAGTTTTTCAGTCTCCCGCTGTAACAAAGAGAAATGGTTTTCCTGCATACAGAAACTTCCCACTCATGAGCTTATTTAGTAAAAAATAAGAACACAAGTTCTGACTAACATGGACAATTGTAAGTCACATGTTGTAGTAATTATTAAACATATTTTTGCTCCAACCAAACTCCATATAGAGAAATAAGTGCATGAGAAAGGTTCAACAAAACAGAAGTTACAAATACCAATAGATTGAAAAAGGAGTTTATGACCTGCAATCAATGCAAATATGGCCCACACAGAATGTGTTGCATTGGCACCAGTGATCTTTAATTAGCCTTTTCGTCAAGTCTTTTTGGCATGTACACATGTTTCTACAATGCTGAGCATTTCCATTGCAAGCACCAGTGATCTTTAATTAGCCTTTTGGTCAAGTCTTTTTGGCATGTACACATGTTTCTACAATGCTGAGCATTTCCATTGCAAGCATTGTGCAAAGCAAAACAAAACTGAAAGTCAATAAGCCACACAGCAGTAACATCCAGACAGCACTTTTAGTTTATTCGCTGAATAAGCTATTTTTTTCTTCTTTCCTTTGAAATCTACTGATCAACATATCCAACACCGTCGAGTGAGCACGAAAACATCTCTAAGGAGTGACTTATTAGTAGAATGAGAGTTCATGAGTTCAGTGGAGAGTCTCAGTTCTGCCCCGCAACATTGGTTAATTAGCTGAACAAGAGTTCATTGCCATGGAAATATTAATCACTAATCATCATACTTTCAAGAATCAAGAACACTAAAGATTGGAAATAGTATACATTTGCGTACTAAATGGCAGAAATGCAGGTTGCTAAACTTTGGCTAAAGGATAAAGATCAAAATAATCCTTTCAAATCTACGGATCAACAAATCCAAAGCTGTGGGGTGAGTACGAAAATATTTCTAAAGAGTGACTTATTAGAGGAATGGAGAGTCTCAGTTCTGTCTCCGCAATATTGGTTAATTAGCTGAATGAGAGTTCATTGCCATGGAAATACTAATCACTAATCAGCGTACATTTTCCAGAATCAAGAACACTACATATTATAAATACTGTACATTTGAATACCAAATGGCAGAAATGCAAGTTAATAAACTTTGGCTAAAGAATAAAGATAAAACAATCCTTATATTGTGTTGAAGATTGTTTAGAGATTTGGTAGCATTTGCAGGTTCAAACAAAACTTTATCAGAAAAAACAAACATCAATGTGAACCAAATTATCCTTTAGGTGAAACAACAGGATAGAACATGTGAATACATGTACTCCATGGTAAGAGCTAGAAAAACCTACTAATCTCACTTCTACAAGGTGAGATGTTAATGAAAAAACAAATTATGGCAGACTATGTAAGAGATAACATTAATTAAACAAGAAAAATAAAATGTACATGTGAAGGACACGAAACAAGCCAATACTGTCAGATTAGACGCTTCTACAACACGGGGAGTCCAAAACAGTAAAGTGCCAACAACAGTAACCTAATAGGTCTATTAAGATCAAATAGCACAGAATGATTGGGCATTGGAGCAAACGGTGACCCCAAACCCTAATTACTACCTCCGTTCGGAATTAACTGTCACTGAAATGAGTGTATCTAGACGGGTTTCAGTGTGTAGACTCACTCATTTCAGCGACAGTTAATTCCGAACGGAGGAAGTACATGCCAACTATTTGCACAAACCAATCGTTATAAGCCAAATGAGGGCTACTTCTTCCAATTACCAACATACAATCACGAAATGAAGTAATGCAGGATAACCCAGAGAGAACAATGCTAAGTAGAACTTGTACAAGCTAATGATGAAGTCCTAATTACATACGAACCAAGCTATTTGCACAAACAAAACGCTTATAAGCCAAATGGGGGCTACATCTTGAAGGTACCAACAGAAAATCACAAAATGGAGTAATGCAGAATAACCAAGTGAGAAACAATGGCAAGTAGAAACTGTAGAAGCTATATGATGAAGTTCAACAGAAGGGCAACAACAGCCATAAGAACAACAGCTTCTACAAACGTCAGTGGTCATCAAATTCACATCGAACAAACAGTTTGGTTCCAAGCATACCTGCGAGCTCTGCACTTGCGACTTGAACTTGGAGATATTGGCCTCCTGCAGCATCTCACTCTGCACACGGCAAATCAAAAGCAGGAAACAGATGAGTAAGCTGTCCATCCCCACCAGAAATACAGTCAGAAGGTGACTGGCGTTACCTTCTGCATCTCGGCCTTGGAGACGAAGGACTCGGAGATGCTCTCGAGGCTGTCGTTGAGGACCTCCGTGATGGCGGACGTGATGGCCTCCGCCTGCTTGGTCGGGACGCCCTGCGACTCCAGCTTCCTCACCTGCGAACCAACGCGATGACCCACGCGCGCACGCGATCTCAGCATTGCATTTCGTCGAGCACCTCGGGGGCGCCAATTCCCACAAACAGCGGCCATTCCGTAGGCGGATGGCAGTAGTAAGCGTGGCAGGTGAAGTAGGTTACCAGGGCGAGGGTGTCGACGAGGAAGGCGCGGCGGCCGTTGGTCTTGACGAGCTGCGAGATGCTGCGGGCGGCGGCGGGGCCGGCCCACCGCGTCGGCCACTGGTGGTGATGGTTGTGCAGGAGCAGGCCGCGCCTGCACGCCGCGGCGGCCGCTGCGGCCATCTCCTCCCCCCCGCGCGAGGCGTCGACCGGAGGAGACGGGGGCGCGTGGGCGGAGGAGGCGGACGGGGAGGGGGGCGGGCGGGGCGCGGGGTCGGTGCGGGGCGGTCGGGCCGGGCTATAAGCGGGCGGGCGGTGCCGGATTCGGGCGGCTCAGCTTGGTTTGAGGGAGGGTGGCGGTGGTGGGGTTGGAGGCGGGGGCGGTGCTAATTTGGGAAAGGTGGGGAAGGGAGACGGTGGGAGGCGGAGGAGGTCGGGAGGATGGCAAGGCGTGGAGAAGAAGAAGACGCCGAGGACCCAGGGGGGAAAGCGGAAGAGGAGAACGTGTTTGGGAAGAAAACTAGCAACCGCTTCCGTGCTTCGTGTTTGTTCCCCCTTCACGTTTGTTGGTTTCGTGAAACAGCCCTCGGTTCTACGCGTGGTGCGGTGCAGCTGCTATTCTTTCTCTTTCGTGGGTTTTTTTGCAAATGTTTCGCAAGTCCTAGACGTGACGCAGAATATTGTTGAACAACCGGAATCTGAAACAGTGCGGTTACGCGGAGCGAAATCTATTTAATTTTCTTTTTGCGGGAAATCTATATTCGTTACAGAATGCAATCGAATGTAGTATTCCCAAAAAAAAAAAGGAATCCGATGCAATGTGCATGCCAAAAAATGCCACCCTGGTCTGGTGACTGGTGGTGGTCTCCCAGCCTGGTCCGCGTTGGTCCGACCCGACCGGTTGGGTAGGGCGGCCACGGGCTGGTGACCGGCGAAGTGGCGGACGATGATGATTTGACGGTGATGGAGTATTGGATTTGCTCGGGTAAACGTGTTCAACGAGGCAAAATGCTCGTCTCCTTGGCTGACTCGCACGGGTCCCCATCCACGGACGATGAATCCACCGGCCGAGTCCGCGTCGCCCGCGCTTCCCTAGGCGTCGCCGTCCACGCTTCGACGTGCGCCTCGCCTCGCCGCGTCTGCCCAGCACCATACGAGCAATGGTTTTTTTATTTTATTTTAGTGGTCCATACGAGCAATGGTAGGTAGCCCACGGGACCTCCACGCGTCGCCTGCACCACATGGGCCGGGGCGCCTGGCCCAGCAAGCACAGTCAAAGCTAGCGACAAAAGCTCACGCCTGTTTTTTTTTCATTTGGGTCTGTTTAATTTTAAGTTGAAAAAGTCATGAATTCAAACAATTGTGAATTCAAAAATATTCATGAATTTATAAAAAATGTTTACAGGTTTGAAAAGTGTTCATGAATTCAAAATATTGTTCATGAATTGTAAAAATATTCCAAAATCAACATAAGTTCATGAATTCAAAAAATATAATCACAAACTCGAGAAAAGATCATGAATGAAAAAATCAATCCAACCTTCGTCTAGGTACAACAATAGTTGCGTTGTCCACCATCTTTTTCTCGAGGTGTTTCACATCTTTGATCCCACCTTTCAGCTGCTCATGTACTTCCTTCTACTTGCCTTTCTTCAGAACACACTTGAAGCACTGTCCACTTTTTGAAACAGTACGCTTGGCGCGACGAGTACGCCTTGCAAAATCGGAGCTATGAGAGTCTGCCTCCGAATGTGACTCGGTGATGCTAACCATGGTATGATCCGGATAATAATTGTTTATAGCGATATACAACACAAGACATCTAACAAATAATTATCAGGTCGCCTAGTGGTTTAGTACGTACGGGGTCACTGTTATCCGAATGGCAACGGATTCAGGATACAACCTTCAAACAAATTATAAAACATTCACATTACAACAAAGGCTCACACTGATAGAGTTCGGAACTGATCTTACTCATAACATCAGTTCAAAGTATGCTACATTGATCTGAACTACCCACTTCACACGGATTTGCAAGGGAGTTAAGCCATAATGCAGAAAGCACATACCAATAGGCAGATCCAAGCACTACTTGGAAAACCCCTATAGGCAATCACATAATAGCGGCGGGGGATATATGCCCCGTACTACTGCTACATGGTAGTAGTGTGGGCTAAAAAGTGCGCTAATAGTAGAAATTAGCACTAGCGCGGGCTCCGTTACCCCGTGCTACTGCTAGGTGGTCCCCACCGTTCCCCGAGACAGGCCACTTAGTAGTGGCGCGGTCCACCGCGCTTTGCGCTACAACTACTGGGATTAGCAGTAGCCCGGTGCCCATGCCCCATGCTACTACTAAGTGCAGCATCTGTATTCTCTCTCTGCCGCCCATTCCTCACCCCCTCTCCTCACTCTCCCTCCATCTCTCGTCCTCGCTCTTGCTCCTCCTCCCGTCGTCGTCGCCATCCCTGCGTTGCCGCCACCCCCTACTGAGGTAACCCTCCTTCCTCCTTCCCTTCCCCTGCCGGGCCACCAGCCCTCCTCCCTTCTCCCTCCTCCCCTTCCCCTACCGGGTCACCGGCCCTCCTCCTTTCTCCCTCCTCCCCTTCCACTACCGGGGCACCGGCCCTCCTCCATCCCTCCTTCCCCTACGAGGGCACCAGACCTCCTTCCTCTTCCTCCACTCTTCCCTCCTCCCTCCTCCCTCCCCTTCCCCCACTCTTCCTCCCAGATTTGTATGGTTGAATAAGATGTGGTACTATGTGGTAGTTTAGAATTTTTTTGTTAAATCTTTATAAAATGTAGTACTATGTGCTAGTTTGGGATTTTTTTATGGTCGTTTCATTTGTATGGTCCACAAATGTTTATATAGCTCATTGAGCATAAATTTGGCGCATGCAAAAAGGTCATGACCAGGAATGTTTTGCAGGGATCTTACAAGTTCCTATGTGTCGCCAGAATGTTGATTAATTTCCGTTTTGACAAATTTCAGGCACTCGATATGTCCTAGTTTTGGCAAAGGTCATGAATAAATTTTTCTGTAGATTTCGGCAGGACTTTTGCTAAAAAGTAGGACATATTGAGTACTCGGGCATTTTGGCATGACTTTCGATACATGTAATGTTGATCGATGTTTTCGGTCCGATGGGGCTCCCTATGTGATAGATTGATGTTCTTGAAGGAAGAATCACAATTGTTGTTTTGGGGTTGATACGTATCTAATTTTTCTCATGCCTTTTCTCTTATTTTGGACTCTAATTTGCATAATTTGAATGAAACTAACCCCGGACTGACGTTGTTTTCAGCAGAACTACCATGGTGTTGTTTTTGTGCAGAAATAAAAGTTCTCGGAATGGAACGAAACTTTTTGAGGATTTTTATACCAATAATAAGAATTTCTGGAGCCAAGACCCACCGGAGAGGGCCCCTGGGTGGGCACAACCCACCAGGGCGCGTCCCCCTCTCCTAGCGCGCCCAGGTGGGTTGCACCCACCTGGTGGCCCCCCTGATACTATAAATTCACATTATTCCAGAAAAAAATAAGGGAGAAAGAATTATCACGATCCACGAGACGGAGCCGCCGCCAAGCCCTGTTCTTCCTCAGGAGGGCAGATCTGGAGTCCGTTTGGGCTCCGAAGAGGGGGATCTTCGATCTTCGTCATCACCAACCTATCTCCATCACCAATTCCATGATGCTCCCCACCGGGAGTGAGTAATTCCTTCATAGGCTCACTGGTCGGTGAGGAGTTGGATGAGATTCATCATGTAGTCGAGTTAGTTTTGTTAGGGCTTGATCCCTAGTATTCACTATGTTCTTAGATTGATGTTGCTATGACTTTGTCATGCTTAATGCTTGTCACTTTGGGCCCGGGTGCCATGATTTCAGATCTGAACCGTTTATGAATTCATCATTATATCCATGTTTTAGATCCGATCTTGCAAGTTATAGTCACCTACTACGGTCATGATCCGGCAACCCCGGAGTGGCAACAACCGGGCCCACTCCTGGTGATGACCGTAGTTTGAGAAGTTCATGTATTCACTATGTGTTAATGCTTTGTTCAAGTTCTCTATTAAAAGGAGGCCTTAATATCCCTTAGTTTCCAATATGGACCCGCTGCCACAAGAGGGTAGGACAAAAGATGTCATGCAAGTTCTTTTAATAAAGCACGTATGACTATTTATGGAATACATGGCTACATTATATCGATGAACTGGAGCTAGTGCTGTATCGCCCTAGGTTATAACTGTCTCATGATGAATATCATCCAACAAGTCACCGATCCAATGCCTACGAACTTTTCCATATTGTTTCTGCTAAGTTACTACTACTATCATCAGTGTTACACTTGCTACAAAATTACTGATATCACTGTTACTATTACTATTGCTGCTGTCACTACTATCAAAACTATCAAACTACTTTGCTACTGATCACTTTGTTGCAGATAATTAATCTCCAGGTGTGGTTGAATTGACAACTCATATGCTAATACCTTCAAATATTCTTTGGCTCCCCTTGTGTCGAATCTATAAATTTGGGTTGAATACTCTACCCTCGAAAACTGTTGCGATCCCCTATACTTGTGGGTTATCGGGGGTCGGTTTCGCCTCTTCTCCTTGTGCTATACCTTGGTAATGCACCCAAGGAAGAAGGGGAAGCGACCGTCATCGATAGTAAAAATATCTAGTGTCGGGAGTATCCGCCATATACACCACCCTCACCCCTCACCCCTAGCTTTAGGACAAGTCCTACTCTGTTCTTGGCACCGACAGCGACGACGACTCAGATCTGTGGTTGTGGCGGCGGCGGCGTTCGTGGCGGTAACACTCCGCGCAGCGGCAGCTGCTTCTCCCCTTCTTCTTCGACTCTGTCCGACCATCCTCGTCTCACGCATGTCCCCCTGACCCCGAAGTTGGTAAGATATCCCCCTATCCTCTGTTAGGTCGTTTGATAGGACCGTTTAGGGTCGATTGCGCCATTGCTAACTGCACCATGGATGCCACTTAGGTTGTGGATGAATGGATGAAGCTTGTAGTTTAGGCAGCAACGCTGATAGGTATGTTTCAGGCCTGGATCCTGTTGGTCCATAAGAGAGTTGTTCATAGAAGTGAGAAACCCCTCAAGTATGTGAAGGAAATATGCCCTAGGGGCAATAATAAAGTTATTATTTATTTCCTTATTTCATGATAAATGTTTGTTATTCATACTAGAATTGTATTAACCGGAAACATAATACATGTGTGAATACATAGACAAACAGAGTGTCACTAGTATGCCTCTACTTGACTATCTCGTTGATCAAACATGGTTATGTTTCCTAACCATAGACATGAGTTGTCATTTGATAAACGGGATCACATCATTAGGAGAATGTTTTGATTGACTTGACCCATTCCGTTAGCTTAGCACTTGATCGTTTTAGTTTACTACTATTTCTTTCTTCATGACTTATACATGTTCCTATGACTATGAGATTATGCAACTCCCGATTACCGGAGGAACACTTTGTGTGCTACCAAACGTCACAATGTAACTGGGTAATTATAAAGGTGCTCTACATGTGTCTCCAATGGTACTTGTTGAGTTGGCATGGATTGAGATTAGGATTTGTCACTCCGATTGTCGGAGAGGTATCTCTGGGCCCTCTCGGTAATGCACATCACTATAAGCCTTGCAAGCAATGCAACTAATGAGTTAGTTGCGGGATGATGCATTACGGAACGAGTAAAGAGACTTGCCGATAACGAGATTGAGCTAGGTATTGAGATACGGACGATCGAATCTCGAGCAAGTAACATACCGATGACAAAGGGAACAACGTATGTTGTTATGCGGTTTGACCGATAAAGATCTTTGTAGAATATGTAGGAGCCAATATGAGCATCTAGGTTCCGCTATTGGTTATTGACCAGAGACGTGTCTCGGTCATGTCTACATAGTTCTCGAACCCGTAGGGTCCGCACGCTTAACGTTCGGTGACGATCAATATTATGAGTTTATGTGATTTGATGTACCGAAGGTAGTTCGGAGTCCCGGATGTGATCACGGACATGACGAGGAGTCTCGAAATGGTCGAGACATAATTATTGATATATTGGACGACTATATTCAGATACCGGAAGTGTTCCGGGTGATTTTGGAGAAAACCGGAGTGCCGGAGGGTTACCGGAACCCCCGGGAGAAGTAATGGGCCACATGGGCCTTAGTGGAGAGAGAGAGGGCCGGCCAGTAGGGATGGAAACGGGGCCCCATACCCAGCAAACCCGTGGGGATTTCGTCTATTAGGGGGTGGGGATGGGTGAAAAACATCCCCATGGGGATATTTACTAAACTAATTTATTCCCCATAGGGTACAACGGGGATGGGGATGATAACCTATTCCCCAGAACCAATACCCATCGGGGACCCAGTTAGTAACTATGACACTGCAGTCAACCTTAAAATATTCACAAACAAACCTGCGAAAACAAAAAAAGCTATGAAAAAACCATAAATCTATCTCACATCCTCACCTCAGCTGCCACCATGACCAAGAAGTCAATATGACCTAGATAGGCATTAGCAGGACAAGGACAACACCATGTATGTATGTTGATTATAGGGTGTCATATTATGTATATGAGTATTTGTTTATGGGGATGGGGACCCTAATGGGGCCCCGTTCCCCAGTGGGGCACGGGTATGGGCAAATTTCATCCCCATTCATGTAAACGGGGATGGGGATGGGATGATAGAGAATAAATGGGGACGGGGATGTTGTAGGTATCCCCATAGGGGATTGTCCCCATTTCCATCCCTACCGGCCAGGGCAGCCCGCGCGCCCCCTCCCCCTCTGGTCCAAATTGGACTAGGGAAGGGGGGCGCCCCCCTTTCCTTCTCCCTCTCCTCCTTCCTTTCCCCCTCCTAGTAGGAGTAGGAAAGGGGAGTCCTACTCCTACTAGGAGGACTCCTCCTCCTGGCGTGCCCTGCAAGGGCCGGCCGGCCTCCCCCTTGATCCTTTATATACGGGGGTAGGGGGACCCTAGAACACACAAGTTGATTGTTCCAAGCCGTGTGCGGTGCCCCCCTCCACCATAATCCACCTCGATCATATCGCAGCGGTGCTTAGGCGAAGCCCTGCATCGGTAGCAACATCATCACCGTCATCACGTCGTCGTGCTGACGGAACTCTCCTGTGAAGCTCTGCTGGATCGGAGTTCGTGGGACGTCATCGAGCTGAACGTGTGCTGAACTCGGAGGTGTCGTACGTTCGGTACTTGGATCGGTCGGATCGTGAAGACGTACGACTACATCAACCGCGTTCTCATAACGCTTCCGCTTACGGTCTACGAGGGTACGTAGACGATACTCTTTCCTCTTGTTGCTATGCATCACCATTATCTTGCGTGTGCGTAGGATTTTTTTTTTGAAATTACTACGTTCCCCAACAGTGGCATCCGAGCCAGGTTTATGCGTAGATGTTATATGCACGAGTAGAACACAAGTGAGTTGTGGGCGATACAAGTCATACTGCTTACCAGCATGTCATACTTTGGTTCCGCGGTATTTTTGGATGAAGCGGCGGACCGACATTACGCGTACGCTTACGCGAGACTGGTTCTACCGACGTGCTTTGCACACAGTGGCTAGTAGGTGTCAGTTTCTCCAACTTTAGTTGAACCGAGTGTGACTACGCCCGGTCCTTGTTGAAGGTTAAGACAGCACTAACTTGACGAAATATCGTTGTGGTTTTGATGCGTAGGTAAGAACGGTTCTTGCTCAGCCCGTAGCAGCCACGTAAAACTTGCTGATGTCTACTACACAACCTTCTTCTTGTAGACGTTGTTGGGCCTCCAAGTGCAGAGGTTTCTAGGACAGTAGCAAATTTCCCTTAAGTGGATAACCTAAGGTTTATCAATCCGTAGGAGGCGTAGGATGAAGATGGTCTCTCTCAAGCAACGCTGCAACCAAATAACGAAGAGTCTCTTGTGTCCCCAACACACCCAATACAATGGTAAATTGTATAGGTGCACTAATTCAGCGAAGAGATGGTGATATAAGTGCAATATGGATGGTAGATAAAGGTATTTGTAATCTGAAAATATAAAAACAGCAAGGTAACTAATGATAAAAGTGAGCGTAAACGGTATTGCAATGTGTTGAAACAAGGCCTAGGGTTCATACTTTCACTAGTGTAAGTCCTCTCAACAATAATAACATAATTGGATCATAAAACTATCCCTCAACATGCAACAAAGAGTCACACCAAAGTCACTAATAGTGGAGAACGAACGAAGAGATTATGGTAGGGTACGAAACCACCTCAAAGTTATTCTTTCCAATCAATCCGTTGGGCTATTCCTATAAGTGTCACAAACAGCCCTAGAGTTTGTACTAGAATAACACCTTAAGATACAAATCAACCAAAACCCTAATGTCACCTAGATACTCCAATGTCACCTAAAGTATCCGTGGGCATGGTTATACGATATGCATCACACAATCTCAGATTCATCTATTCAACCAACACAAAGGACCTCAAAGAGTGCCCCAAAGTTCTACCGAAGAATCACGACGAGAACGTGTGCCAACCCCTATGCATAGGTTCATGGGCGGAACCCACAAGTTGATCAAAAAAACATACATCAAGTGAATCACGTGATATCCCATTGTCACCACATATATCCACGGCAAGACATACATCAAGTGTTCTCAAATCTTTAAAGACTCAATCAGATAATATAACTTCAAAGGGGAAAACCAATCCATTACAAGAGAGTAGAGGAGGGAGAAACATCATAGGATCCAAATATAATAGCAAAGCTCGCGATACATCAAGATCGTATCACCTCAAGAACACGAGAGAGAGATAGATCAAACACATAGCTACTGGTACATACCCTCAGCCCCGAGGGAGAACTACTCCATCCTCGTCATGGAGAGCACCGGGATGATGAAGATGGCCACCGGAGAGGGATTGCCCCCTCCGGCAGGGTGCCGGAACGGGTCTAGATTGGCTTTCGGTGGCTACGGAGGCTTCTGGCGGCGGAACTCCTGATCTATTATGCTCCCTGGAAGTTTTACGATACGTAGGTATATATGGGTGAAAGGAGTACGTCGGTGGACCGAAGGGGGGGCCACGAGGCAGGGGGCGCGCCCCTACCCTCGTGAGCTCCTCCTTCATCTTCTGACATAGGGTCCAAGTCTATCCGGTAGGTTTCCTTCCAAAAATAACTTCTCCAGTTGATTTCGTTCCGTTTTGACTCCGTTTGATATTCCTTTTCCTCGAAACACTGAAATAGGCATAAAACAGCAAATCTGGGCTGGGCCTCCGGTTAATAGGTTAGTCCCAAAAATAATATAAAAGTGGATAATAAAGCCCAATATTGCCCAAAACAGTAGATAATATAGCATGGAGCAATCAAAGATTATAGATACGTTGGAGACGTATCAGCATCCCCAAGCTTAATTCCTGCTCGTCCTCGAGTAGGTAAATGATAAAAACAGAATTTTTGATGCGGAGTGCTACTTGGCATAATTTCAATGTGATTCTTCTTAATTGTGGCAAGAATATTCAGATCCATAAGATTCAAGACAAAAGTTCATATTGACATAGAAATAATAATACTTCAAGCATACTAACTAAGCAATTATGTCTTCTCAAAATAACATGGCCAAAGAGAGCTATCCCTACAAAATCATATAGTCTGGCTATGCTCCATCTTCACCACACAAAAAATTTAAATCATGCACAACCCTGATGACAAGCCAAGCAATTGTTTCATATTTTTTATGTTCTCAAACTTTTTCAATCTTCACGCAATACATGAGCGTGAGCCATGGAAATAGCACTATAGGTGGAATAGAATGGTGGTTGTGGAGAAGACAAAAAGGGAGAAGATAGTCTCACATCAACTAGGCGTATCAACGGGCTATGGAGATGCCCATCAATAGATATCAATGTGAGTGAGTAGGGATTGCCATGCAACAGATGCACTAGAGCTATAAATGTATGAAAGCTCAACAAAAGAAACTAGTGGGTGTGCATCCAACTCGCTTGCTCACGAAGACCTAGGGTATTTTGAGGAAGCCCATCATTGGAATATACAAGCCAAGTTCTATAATGAAAGATTCCCACTAGTATATGAAAGTGACAACATAGGAGACTCTCTATCATGAAGATCATGGTGCTACTTTGAAGCACAAGTGTGGTAAAAGGATAGTAGCATTGCCCCTTCTCTCTTTTTCTCTCATTTTTTTTATTTTTTTGGGCCTTCTTTTTTTATGGCCTCTTTTCTCTTTTTTTATTTGGGCTTCTTTGGCCTCTTTTATTTATTTTTCGTCCAGAGTCTCATCCCGACTTGTGGGGGAATCATAGTCTCCATCATCCTTTCCTCACTGGGACAATGCTCTAATAATGATGATCATCACACTTTTATTTACTTACAACTCAAGAATTACAACTCGATACTTAGAACAGGATATGACTCTATATGAATGCCTCCGGCGGTGTACCGAGATGTGCAATGACTCATGAGTGACATGTATGAAAGAATTATCAATGGTGGCTTTGTCACAAATACGATGTCAACTACATGATCATGCTAAGCAATATGACAATGATGAAGCGTGTCATAATAAATGGAACGGTGGAAAGTTGCATGGCAATATATCTCGGAATGGCTATGGAAATGCCATAATAGGTAGGTATGGTGGCTGTTTTGAGGAAGGTATATGGTGGGTGTATGGTACCGGCGAAAGTTGTGCGGTACTAGAGAGGCTAGCAATGGTGGAAGGGTGAGAGTGTGTATAATCCATGGACTCAACATTAGTCATAAAGAACTCACATACTTATTGCAAAAATCTATTAGTTATCGAAACAAAGTATTACGCGCATGCTCCTAGGGGGGTAGATTGGTAGGAAAAGACCATCGCTCGTCCCCGACCGCCACTCATAAGGAAGGCAATCAATAAATAAATCATGTTGCGACTTCATCACATAACGGTTCACCATACGTGCATGCTACGGGAATCACAAACTTCAACACAAGTATCTATCAAATTCACAACTACTCAACTAGCATGACTCTAATATCACCATCTCCATATCTCAAAGCAATTATCAGGTATCAAACTTCTCATAGTATTCAACACACTCATAAGAGAATTTTATTATTCTTGAATACCTAGCATATTAGGATTTTAAACAAATTACCATGCTATTTAAGACTCTGAAAATAATCTAAGTGAAGCATGAGAGTTCATCTATCTCTTAAAAATAAAACTACCACCATGCTCTAAAAGATATAAGTGAAGCACTAGAGCAAATGACAAACTACTCCAAAAGATTTAAGTGAAGATCAATGAGTAGTCGAATAATTATGCAACTATGTGAAGACTCTCTAACTTTTAATAATTTCAAATCTTGGTAATTTATTCAAACAGCAAGAAAGCAAAATAAAATGACATCTAAGAATATCAAACATCATGTGAAGAAGCAAAAACTTAGGATCAACCGATACTAACCGATAGTTGTTGAAGAAGAAAGGTGGGATGCCAACCGAGGCATCCCCAAGCTTAGATGCTTGATACTTCTTGAAATATTATCTTGGGGTGCCTTGTGCATCCCAAAGCTTGAGCTTTTGTGTCTCCTTAATTCCTCTCATATCATGGTCTCCCTAAATCTCAAAAGCTTCATCCACACAAAACTCAACAAGGACTCGTGAGATAAGTTAGTATAAACCATTACCAAAACCTTATCATACTCTACTGTAGCAAATCCCTAAAATTATTATTCAACATTGCATACTAAATGCCTCTGCATATTTAATAGTCCTATCCTCAAATAGAATCATTAAAGAAGCAAACATATGCAAACAATGCAAACATAACAGCAATCTGCCTAAACAGGATAGTCTGTAAAGAATGCAGCAACATCCATACTTCCCTAGCTCAAAAATTATGAAAGAAAATTCCCACTGTAGTAAATTTATCAGATCTTAATATGCAAAAGTTTTCAACATTTTATCACATTCTGACTTTTCTAGGGAATTATTGCAACAGCGGTAAACTTTCTGTTTTCAAACAGCAACATGTGTGCTTGTAACATAGGCATAGTAAAGGCTATCAATGCCACTTTTATTGAAACAAAAGATTCAAAACATTATTCTAAATAACAGCAAGCAAATACTAAAAAAATAAATTGACGCTCCAAGAAAAACACATATCATGTGGCGAATAAAAATATAGCTTCAAGTAAAGTTACCGATGAACGAAGACGAAAGAGGGGATGCCTTCCGGGGCATCCCCAAGCTTAGGCTCTTGGATATCCTTGAATACCTTGGGGTGACTTGGGAATACCCAATATTAGGCTCTTGCCACTCCTTATTCCATATTCCATCGAATCCTTACCCAAAACTTGAAAACTTCACAACACAAAACTTAACAGAAAACTCGTAAGCTCCGTTAGTATAAGAAAATAAATCACCACTTCAAGGTACTGTAATGAAAGCATTCTTTATTTATATTGGTGTTAAACCTACCGTATTCCAACTTCTCTATGGTTTATAAACTATTTTACTAGCCATAGATTCATCAAAATAAGCAAACAACACACGAAAAGTATAATCTGTCAAAAACAGAACAGTCTGTAGTAATCTGGCTCAAACGTATACTTCTGGAACTCATAAAATTCTCAAATAAATTTCTGAACCTGAGGAATTTATCTATTAATCATCTTCAAAAATAATTAACTAAATATCACTCTCCAAATAAAAATGGCAGCAATTCTTGTGAGCGCTAAAGTTTCTGTTTTTTACAGCATGATCAACAAGACTTTCCCAAAGTCTTCTCAAAGGTTCTACTTGGCACAAACACTAATAAAAAGCATAAAACCACATCTAAACAGAGGCTGGATGAATTATTTATTACTAAACAGGAACAAAAATCAAGGAACAAAAATAAATTTGGGCTGCCTCCCAACAAGCGCTATCGTTTAATGCCCCTAGCTAGGCATGATGATTTCAATGATGTTCACATAAAAGACAAGAATTGAAACGTAAAGAGAGCATCATGAAGAATATGGCTAGCACATTTAAGTCTAACCCACTTCCTATGCATAGGGATTTTGTGAGCAAACAACTTATGGGAACAATAATCAACTTGCATAGGAAGGTAAAACAAGCACAACTTCAAAACTTTAAGCACATATAGAGGAAACTTGATATTATTGCAATTCCTACAAGCATATGTTGTGCACACCCATCCGACCATACCCGACGGTGTTCCCTGAGCCATGGTGTGTGCCTTCTCCTCCCCTAGATCATCTCACCAATTACTTGCACACCATCGCCGCATGATCCACTAGAGGTAGGCCTAGACCATACTGAAAACGAACTTCCATTTTCACAATTATTTCTTTCTCTCCCTTTTTGTGAGTCTCCGACCCCTGTTCATACTTTATTACTACAGGAATGTATAACATAGATTATCTAGAAAAGATACTGCTTACTTCTGATGGTCCATCATCGTGTCAGGCTTCATTTGATCCTAAAGGATTCCTTTGGTTAGTAATTCATCTACTCTTCATCATTCTTGTAGACGTTGTTGGGCCTCCAAGTGCAGAGGTTTGTAGGACAGTAGCAAATTTCCCTCAAGTGGATGACCTAAGGTTTATCAATCCGTAGGAGGCGTAGGATGAAGATGGTCTCTCTCAAGCAACCCTGCAACCAAATAACGAAGAGTCTCTTGTGTCCCCAACACACCCAATACAATGGTAAATTGTATAGGTGCACTAGTTCGGCGAAGAGATGGTGATACAAGTGCAATATGGATGGTAGATAAAGGTATTTGTAATCTGAAAATATAAAAACAGCAAGGTAACTAATGATAAAAGTGAGCGTAAACGGTATTGCAATGTGTTGAAACAAGGCCTAGGGTTCATTCTTTCACTAGTGTAAGTCCTCTCAACAATAATAACATAATTGGATCATAAAACTATCCCTCAACATGCAACAAAGAGTCACTCCAAAGTCACTAATAGTGGAGAACGAACGAAGAGATTATGGTAGGGTACGAAACCACCTCAAAGTTATTCTTTCCAACCAATCCGTTGGGCTATTCCTATAAGTGTCACAAACAACCCTAGAGTTCGTACTAGAATAACACCTTAAGATACAAATCAACCAAAACCCTAATGTCACCTAGATACTCCAATGTCACCTAAAGTATCCGTGGGCATGATTATACGATATGCATCACACAATCTCAGATTCATCTATTCAACCAACACAAAGGACCTCAAAGAGTGCCCCAAAGTTCTACCGGAGAATCACGACGAGAACGTGTGCCAACCCCTATGCATAGGTTCATGGGCGGAACCCACAAGTTGATCACCAAAACATACATCAAGTGAATCACGTGATATCCCATTGTCACCATAGATATCCACGGCAAGACATACATCAAGTGTTCTCAAATCTTTAAAGACTCAATCCGATAAGATAACTCCAAAGGGGAAACTCAATTCATTACAAGAGAGTAGAGGGGGGAAGAAACATCATAGGATCCAAATATAATAGCAAAGCTCGCGATACATCAAGACCGTATCACCTCAAGAACACGAGAGAGAGAGAGATCAAACACATAGCTATTGGTACATACCCTCAGCCCCGAGGGAGAACTACTCCCTCCTTGTCATGGAGAGCACCGGGATGATGAAGATGGCCACCGGAGAGGGATTGCCCCCTCCAGTAGGGCGCCAGAACGGGTCTAGATTGGTTTTCGGTGGCTACGAAGGCTTCTGGCGGCGGAACTCCCGATCTATTGTGCTCCCTGGAAGTTTTACGATACGTAGGTATATATGGGTGAAAGGAGTACGTCGGTGGACCGAAGGGGGGGCCACGAGGCAGGGGGGCGCGCCCCAGGGGGGTGGGCGCGCCCCCTACCCTCGTGAGCTCATCCTTCATCTTCTGACGTAGGGTCCAAGTCTATCCGGTAGGTTTCCTTCCAAAAATAACTTCTCCAGTTGATTTCGTTCCGTTTCGACTCCGTTTGATATTCCTTTTCCTCGAAACACTGAAATAGGCATAAAACATCAAATCTGGGTTGGGCCTCCGGTTAATAGGTTAGTCCCAAAAATAATATAAAAGTGGATAATAAAGCCCAATATTGCCCAAAACAGTAGATAATATAGCATGGAGCAATCAAAAATTATAGATACGTTGGAGACGTATCACTTGCAACAACAAAGTAGAGGACGACTAACTTGTTTTTGCAGGACATGTTGTGATGTGATATGGTCAAGGCATGATACTGTATTTTATTGTATGAGATGATCATGTTTTGTAACGGAGTTATCGACAACTAGTAGGGAGCCATATGGTTGTCGCTTTATTGTATGCAATGCAATCGCCCTGTAATTGCTTTACTTTATCACTAAACAATAGTGATAGTCGTAGAAGCAATATTTGGTGAGATGACAACGATGCTATGATGGAGATCAAGGTGTCGCGCCGGTGACGATGGTGATCATGACGGTGCTTTGGAGATGGAGATCAAAGGCACAAGATGATGATGGCCATATCATATCACTTATATTGATTGCATGTGATGTTTATCCTTTATGCATCTTATTCTACTTGATTGACGGTAGCATTATAAGATGATCTCTCACTAAATTTCAAGGTACAAGTGTTCTCCCTGAGTATGCACCGTTGCCAAAGTTCGTCATGCCGAGACACCACGTGATGATCGGGTGTGATAAGCTCTACGTTCACATACAACGGGTGCAAGCCAGTTTTGCACACGCAGAAATACTCGGGTTAAACTTGACGAGCCTACCATATGCAGATATGGCCTCGAAACACTGAGACCGAAAGGTCGAGCGTGAATCATATAGTAGATATGATCAACATAGTGATGTTCACCATTGAAAACTACTCCATTTCACATGATGATCGGTCATGGTTTAGTTGATTTGGATCACGTGATCACTTAGATGATTAGAGGGATGTCTATCTAAGTGGGAGTTCTTAAATATGATTAATTGAACTTTAATTTATCATGAACTTAGTACCTGATAGTATTTTGCTTATCTATGTTGTTTTAGATAGATGGCCCGTGTTGTTGTTCCGTTGAATTTTAATGCGTTCCTTGAGAAAGCAAAGTTGAAAGATGATGGTAGGAATTACATGGACTGGGTCCGTAACTTGAGGATTATCCTCATTGTTGCACAGAAGAATTACGCCCTGGAAGCACTGCTAGGTGCCAAACCCGCTGCGGGAGCAACGCCAGATGTTATGAATGTCTGGCAGAGCAAAGCTGATGACTACTCGATAGTTCAGTGTGCCATGCTTTACGGCTTAGAACCGGGACTTCAACAACGTTTTGAACGTCATGGAGCATATGAGATGTTCCAGGAGTTGAAGTTAATATTTCAAGCAAATGCCCGGATTGAGAGATATGAAGTCTCCAATAAGTTCTATAGCTGCAAGATGGAGGAGAATAGTTCTGTCAGTGAACATATACTCAGAATGTTTGGGTACCATAACCACTTGACTCAACTGGGAGTTAATCTTCCTGTTGATAGTGTCATTGACAGAGTTCTTCAATCACTTTCACCAAGCTACAAGAGCTTCGTGATGAACTATAATAGGCAAGGGATGGATAAAACGATTCCCGAGCTCTTCGCAATGCTAAAAGCTGCGGAGGTAGAAATCAAGAAGGAGCATCAAGTGTTGATGGTCAATAAGACCACCAGTTTCAAGAAAAAGGGTAAAGGGAAGAAGAAAGGGAACTTGAAGAAGAACAGCAAACAAGTTGCTTCTCAAGAGAAGAAACCCAAATCTGGACCTAAGCCTGAGACTGAGTGCTTCTACTGCAAAGGGACTGGTCACTGGAAGCGGAACTGCCCCAAGTATTTTGCGGATAAGAAAGATGGCAAGGTGAACAAAGGTATATGTGATATACATGTTATTGATGTGTACCTTACTAAAGCTCGCAGTAGCACCTGGGTATTTGATACTGGTTCTATTGCTAATATTTGCAACTCGAAATAGGGACTACGGATTAAGCGAAGATTGGCTATGGACGAGGTGACGATGCACGTGGGAAATGGTTCCAAAGTCGATGTGATCGCCGTCGGCACGCTACCTCTACATATACCTTCGGGATTAGTATCAGACCTGAATAATTGTTATTTGGTGCCAGCGTTGAGCATGAACATTATATCTGGATCTTGTTTGATGCGAGACGGTTATTCATTTAAATCAGAGAATAATGGTTGTTCTATTTATATGAGTAATATCTTTTATGGTCATGCACCCTTGAAGAGTGGTCTATTTTTAATGAATCTCGATAGTAGTGACACACATATTCATAATGTTAAAGCCAAAATATGCATAGTTGATAATGATAGTGCAACTTATTTGTGGCACTGCCGTTTAGGTCATATTGGTGTAAAGCGCATGAAGAAACTCCATTCTGATGGACTTTTGGAATCACTTGATTATGAATCACTTGGTACTTGCGAACCATGCCTCATGGGCAAGATGACTAAAATGCCGTTCTTCGGAACTATGGAGCGAGCAACAGATTTGTTGGAAATCATACATACTGATACATGTGGTCCAATGAATGTTGAGGCTCACGGCGGGTATCATTATTTTCTCACCTTCATAGATGATTTGAGCAGATATCGGTATATCTACTTGATGAAACATAAGTCTGAAACATTTGAAAAGTTCAAAGAATTTCAGAGTGAAGTGGAAAATCATCGTAACAAGAAAATAAAGTTTCTACGATCTGATCATGGAGGAGAATATTTGAGTACGAGTTTGGTCTTCATTTGAAACAATGCGGAATAGTTTCGCAACTCACGCCACCCGGAACACCACAGCGTAATGGTGTGTCTAAATGTCATAATTGTACTTTACTAGATATGGTACGATCTATGATCTCTCTTACTGATTTACCGCTATCATTTTGGGGTTATGCTTTAGAGACAGTTGCATTCACATTAAATAGGGCACCATCTAAATCCGTTGAGATGACGCCTTTATGAACTATGGTTTGCCAAGAAACCAAAGTTGTCGTCTCTTAAAGTTTGGGGCTGCGATGCTTATGTGAAAAAGCTTCAACCTGATAAGCTCGAACCTAAATCGAAGAAATGTGTCTTCATAGGATACCCAAAGGAGACTGTTGGGTACACCTTCTATCACAGATCCGAAGGCAAGACATTTGTTTCTAAGAATGGATCCTTTCTAGAGAGGGAGTTTCTCTCGAAAGAAGTGAGTGGGAGGAAAGTAGAACTTGATGAGGTAACTGTACGTGCTCCCTTATTGGAAAATAGTCCATCACAGAAACCGGTTCCTGTGACACCTACACCAATTAGTGAGGAAGCCAATGATGATGATCATGAAACTTCAGATCAAGTTACTACCGAACCTGGTAGGTCAACCAGAGTAAGATCCGCACCAGAGTGGTACGGTAATCCTGTTCTGGAGGTCATGTTACTTGACCATGACGAACCTATGAACTATGAAGAAGCGATGATGAGCCCAGATTCCGCAAAATGGCTTGAGGCCATGAAATCTGAGATGGGATCCATGTATGAGAACAAAGTGTGGACTTTGGTTGACTTGCCCGATGATCAGCAAGCCATCGAGAATAAATGGATCTTCAGGAAGAAGACTGACGCTGACGGTAACGTTACTGTCTACAAAGCTCGACTTGTTGCGAAAGGTTTTCGACAAGTTCAAGGAGTTGACTACGATGAGACCTTCTCACCCGTAGCGATGCTTAAGTCCGTCCGAATCATGTTAGCAATTGCCACATTTTATGATTATGAAATTTGGCAAATGTATGTGAAGACTGCATTCCTGAATGGATTTCTGGAAAAAGAGTTGTATATGATGCAACCTGAAGGTTTTATCGATCCAAAGGGTGCTAACAAAGTGTGCAAGCTCCAGCGATCCATTTATGGACTGGTGCAAGCCTCTCGAAGTTGGAATAAACGTTTTGATAGTGTGATCAAAGCATATGGTTTTATACAGACTTTTGGAGAAGCCTGTATTTACAAGAAAGTGAGTGGGAGCTCTGTAGCATTTCTAATATTATATGTGGATGACATATTGTTGATTGGAAATGATATAGAATTTCTGGATAGCATAAAAGGATACTTGAATAAGAGTCTTTCAATGAAAGACCTCAGTGAAGCTGCTTATATATTGGGCATCAAGATCTATAGATATAGATCAAGACGCTTAATTGGACTTTCACAAAGCACATACCTTGATAAAGTTTTGAAGAAGTTCAAAATGGATCAAGCTAAGAAAGGGTTCTTGCCTGTGTTACAAGGTGTGAAGTTGAGTAAGAATCAATGCCTGACCACTGCAGAAGATAGAGAGAAAATGAAAAGTGTTCCCTATGCTTCAGCCATAGGCTCTATCATGTATGCAATGCTGTGTACCAGACCTGATGTGTGCCTTGCTATTAGTTTAGCATGGAGGTGCCAAAGTAATCCAGGAGTGGATCACTGGACAGCGGTCAAGAACATCCTAAAATACCTGAAAAGGACTAAGGATATGCTTCTCATTTATGGAGGTAACAAAGATCTCGTTGTAAATGGTTATGTCGATGCAAGCTTTGACACTGATCTGGACGATTCTAAATCGCAAACCGGGTACGTGTTTATATTGAATGGTGGAGCTGTCAGTTGGAGCAGTTCTAAACAAAGTGTCATGGCGGGATCTACGTGTGAAGCGGAGTACATAGCTGCTTCGGAAGCAGCAAATGAAGGAGTCTGGATGAAGGAGTTCATATCCAATCTAGGTGTCATACCTAGTGGATCGGGTCTAATGAAAATCTTTTGTGACAATACTGGTGCAATTGCCTTGGCAAAGGAATCCAGATTTCACAAGAGAACCAAACACATCAAGAGACGCTTCAATTCCATCTGCGATCAAGTCCAGGTGGGAGACATAGAGATTTGCAAGATACATACGGATCTGAATGTTGCAAACCCGCTGACTAAGCCTCTCTCACGAGCAAAACATGATCAGCACCGAGGCTCCATGGGTGTTAGAATCATTACTGTGTAATCTAGATTATTGACTAGTGCAAGTGGGAGACTGAAGGAAATATGCCCTAGAGGCAATAATAAAGTTATTATTTATTTCCTTATTTCATGATAAATGTTTATTATTCATACTAGAATTGTATTAACCGGAAACATAATACATGTGTGAATACATAGACAAACAGAGTGTCACTAGTATGCCTCTACTTGACTAGCTCGTTGATCAAAGATGGTTATGTTTCCTAACCATAGACATGAGTTGTCATTTGATAAACGGGATCACATCATTAGGAGAATGATGTGATTGACTTGACCCATTCCGTTATCTTAGCACTTGATCGTTTTAGTTTACTGCTATTTCTTTCTTCATGACTTATACATGTTCCTATGACTATGAGATTATGCAACTCCCGATTACCGGAGGAACACTTTGTGTGCTACCAAACGTCACAACGTAACTGGGTGATTGTAAAGGTGCTCTACAGGTGTCTCCAATGGTACTTGTTGAGTTGGCATAGATCGAGATTAAGATTTGTCACTCCGATTGTCGGAGAGGTATCTCTAGGCCCTCTCGGTAATGCACATCACTATAAGCCTTGCAAGCAATGCAACTAATGAGTTAGTTGCAGGATGATGCATTACAGAACGAGTAAAGAGACTTGCTGGTAACGAGATTGAGCTAGGTATTGAGATACGGACGATCGAATCTCGGGCAAGTAACATACTGATGATAAAGGGAACAACGTATGTGTTATGCGGTTTGACCGATAAAGATCTTCGTAGAATATGTAGGAGCCAATATGAGCATCCAGGTTCCTCTATTGGTTATTGACTAGAGACATGTCTCGGTCATGTCTACATAGTTCTCGAACCCGTAGGGTCCGCACGCTTAACGTTCGGTGATGATCGGTATTATGAGTTTATGTGATTTGATGTACCGAAGGTAGTTCGGAGTCCCGAATGTGATCACGGACATGACGAGGAGTCTTGAAATGGTTGAGACATAAAGATTGATATATTGGACAACTATATTCGGATACCGGAAGTGTTCCGGGTGATTTCGGAGAAAACCGGAGTGCCGGAGGGTTACCGGAACCCCCCGGGAGAAGTAATGTGCCACATGGGCCTTAGTGGAGAGAGAGAGGGTCGGCCAGGGCAGGCCGCGCGCCCCCTCCCCCTCTGGTCTGAATTGGACTAGGGAAGGGGGGGCGCCCCCCTTTCCTTCTCCCTCTCCTCCTTCCTTTCCCCTCCTAGTAGGAGAAGGAAAGGGGAGTCCTATTCCTACTAGGAGGAGGACTCCTCCTCCTGGTGCGCCCTTCAAGGGCCGGCCGACCTCCCCCTTGATCCTTTATATGCGGGGGCAGGGGGCACCCTAGAACACACAAGTTGATTGTTCCAAGCCGTGTGCGGTGCCCCCCTCCACCATAATCCACCTCGATCATATCGTAGCGGTGCTTAGGCGAATCCCTACATCGGTAGTAACATCATCACTGTCATCACGCCGTTGTGCTTACGGAACTCTCCTGTGAAGCTCTACTGGATAGGAGTTCATGGGACATCATCGAGCTGAATGTGTGTTGAACTCGGAGGTGCTGTACGTTCGGTATTTGGATCGGTCGGATCGTGAAGACGTACGACTACATCAACCGCATTCTCATAACGCTTCCGCTTACGGTCTATGGGGGTATGTGGACGATACTCTTTCCTCTCGTTGCTATGCATCACCATGATCTTGCGTGTGCGTAGGAATTTTTTTGAAATTATTACGTTCCCCAACAGTATGGTCGGATGTTAATGTGGGATTGGGAGAGGACAGTGAATATGAACTACATCTACAACTGCAATGACACAGAGGCTCCGTGGATGCTTCAAATGAAAAGATCACATTTCACAATGCTTGTGCAGATGTTCAGGAGCAGGGGGTTGCTAGAAGATAGCATCCACACCTCTGTGAAGAACAAATAGCCATATTCCTCCATGATGTTGGTCATAACCAGAAGTTCGGGGTTATACACAACACCCTTCAGGAGACCAATGGAGACCATCTCCGGGTACTTCAAGCAAGTGTTGTATGCTATTGGGGAACTCAGAGGAGAGATGATCGTGTCACCAACTGGCCAAACTCCTACCAAGATTCACACTAGCCCAAGATGGTGCCCATACTTCAAGGTGAGCACTGAAAGTATGTACATCATGCCATGATATGTTGTTATTGTTCTACTGTAGCCATAACACCAGCTTGTAATGCCATTTCAGGATTGCATTGGGGCTATAGAATATAGATGGTACTCATGTAACTACCTGAGTGCTGAGGTCACAATCTGCAACATATAGAAGGGGAAGCACTACACAAGTCTGAATGTGTGATACGTCTCCAACGTATCTATAATTTTTGATTGTTCCATGCTATTATATTATCTGTTTTGGATGTTTAATGGGCTTTACTATGCACTTTTATATTATTTTTGGGACTAACCTATTAACCTAAGGCACAGTGCAAATTGTTGTTTTTTTGCCTATTTCAGTGCTTCACGGAAAAGGAATATCAAACGGAATCCAAACGGATCGAAACCTTTGCGAGGATCTTTTTTGGAACAGATGCAATCCAGGAGACTTGGAGTGGACGTCAAGGAAGCAGCAAGGAAGCCATGAGGTAGGAGGGCACACCCCCACCCTCGTGGGCCCCTCGCAGCTCCACCGACCTACTTCTTTCACCTATATATACTCTTATACCCCAAAACCATCGGGGAGAGCCACGAAACACCTTTTCCACCGCCCCAACCTTCTGTACATGTGAGATCCCATCTTGGGGCCTTTTCCGACGCTCCGCCGGTGGGGGATTCAATCACGAAGGGCTTCTACATCAACACCGTAGCCTCTCTGATGATGTGTGAGTAGGTTACCACAGACCTTCGAGTCCATAGTTATTAGCTAGATGGCTTCTTCTCTCTCTTTGGATCTCAATACAAAGTTCTCCTCGATCTTCTTGGAGATCTATTCGATGTAATTCTTTTTGCGGTGTGTTTGTCGAGATCCGATGAATTATGGATTTATGATCAAGATTATCTATGAACAATATTTGATTCTTCTCTGAATTCTTATATGCATGATTTAATATCTTTGCAAGTCTCTTCGAATTATCAGTTTGGTTTGGCCTACTAGATTGATCTTTCTTGCAATGGGAGAAGTGCTTAGCTTTGGGTTCAATCTTGCAGTGTCCTTTCCCAGTGACAGCAGGGGCAGCAAGGCACGTATTGTATTGTTGCCATCGAGGGTAAAAAGATGGGGTTTATATCATATTGCTTGAGTTTATCCCTCTACATCATGTCATCTTGCCTAATGCGTTACTCTGTTCTTATGAACTTAATGCTCTAGATGCATGTTGGATAGCGGTCGATGTGTGGAGTAATAGTAGTAGATGCAGAATCGTTTCGGTATACTTGTCACGGACATGATGCCTATGTTTATGATCATGCCTAGATATTCTCATAACTATGCGCTTTTCTACCAATTGCTCGACAGTAATTTGTTTACCCATCGTAATATTTGCTATCTTGAGAGAAGCCACTAGTGAAACCTATGGCCCCCGGGTCTATTTTACATCATATTAGTCTCCCATCAACTAGCTATTTCTGTCGCCATTTACTTTGCAATCTTTACTTTCCAATCTATACAACAAAAATACCAAAAATATTTATCTTATTATCTTTATCAGATCTCACTTTTGCAAGTGGCCGTGAAGGGATTGACAACCCCTTTATCGCGTTGGTTGCAAGGTTCTTGATTGTTTGTGCAGGTACTAGGCGACTTGCATGTGGTCTCCTACTGGATTGATACCTTGGTTCTCAAAAACTGAGGGAAATACTTATGCTACTTTGTTGAATCACCCTTTCCTCTTCAAGGGAAAACCAACACATGCTTAAGAGGTAGCAAGAAGTATTTCTGGCGCCGTTGCCGGGGAGATCTACGCTCAAGTCAAGACATACCAAGTACCCATCACAAACTCTTATCCCTCGCATTACATTATTTGCCAGTTGCCTCTCGTTTTCGTCTACCCCACTTCACCTTTGCCGTTTTATTCGCCCTCTTCCGTTCGTCCTTCTGTTTGCTCGTGTTACCATGTGCCTTCTATTAGCTTGCATCTTCGCTTGGTAAATATCTATTGTTATGGATCCTCATCCTCTTGCTAATCTTTTTAAGAGATCCAATTATGATGAACCAATTGCTAGTGATTTGAGTGCACTAGATTATCTTTATGGAGTTTTGCTTGAAATCCGCGAATCTGAAAATTGTGATGAAGTGTTTTATAAAGTGATTCACAATAGATCTTTGAATAAAAAGCATGATTGAAATGATGTTATTATAAATTCTACGAATGTCAGTTGTACTAATAATATGCAAAACCCTAAGCTTGGGGATGCTAGTTTTTCTATGTCCACTACTTGTTGCAATGATCATGATTGGGGTGATTCTTCTTATGATCTTGAAAATTTATTTAAGCCCCATGATGAATATAAGATTGATAATAATGTTTGAAATATTGAAATTGGGTTTGGAAGAGTGTCAACTTTATATCCCATATATTTGGATAATGTTCAATCTTATGAAGTTTTTGATAAAAGTGGGTTTGGAGAGGTCATGACTTTAGTTAATGTTAATCCCACTATTTTGGAAGAGTGTCAACTTTGCATGCATGTGGACCGTGTTGAAAATATTTTATGTGATAGCTATTTTGTTGAATTTGCTTATGATCCCACATGTAATTATTATTAGAGAGGAAAATATGATTGTAGAAATTTGCATGTTACTAAATCACCTCTCGTTATGTTGAGATTGCTATTGTTTCTTTCCGCTTCCTTGCATATGCTAGTTTTTGCTTGCCATGATAATTTGTTTGCCTATAAGATGCCTATGCATAGGAAGTATGTTAGACTTAAATGTGTTTGTCACGTGTTTCATGATGCTCTCGTTGTGCTTCAATTCTTGTCTTTCATGTGAGCATCATTGAAATTATCAATGCCTAGCTAGGGGCGTTAAACGATAGCGCTTGTTGGGAGGCAACCCAATTTTATTTTTGTTTCTTTTTTTTGTTCCTGTGTAGCAATAAATAATTCATCATGCTACTGCTATGATTGTGTTTTTTGTGTTTTAATTAGTGTTTGTGCCAAGTAAAGCCTTTAGGATCTTCTTGGATGATTGTTGTTTGATCTTGCTGAAAAAAACAGAAAGTATGCGCTCACGAGAATAATTTTAATTTTTTACCAGAGAGCGATAAAATACCAATTCCAACTGAAGTAGATCAATATACAAATTATTTAGGATGTCCTAATTTCTCAGGATTTTTGGAGTTACAAAAGTATACGTTTGATACAGATTACTACAGACTGTTCTCTTTTTGACAGATTCTGTTTTTCGTGTGTTGTTTGCTTATTTTGATGAATCTATGGCTAGTATCGGGGGGTATGAACCATAGAGAAGTTGGAATACAGTAGTTTTAACATCAATATAAATAAAGAATGAGTTCATTACAGTACCTTAAGGTGGTGGTTTGTTTTCTTATACTAACGGAGCTAATGAGATTTTCTGTTGAGTTTTGTGTTGTGAAGTTTTCAAGTTTTTGGGTAAAGATTTGATGGATTTTGGAATAAGGAGTGGCAAGAACCTAAGCTTGGGGATGCCCAAGGCACCCCAAGGTAAAATTCACTGACAACCAAAAGCCTAAGCTTGGGGATGCCCCGGAAGGCATCCCCTCTTTTGTCTTCGTCCATCGGTAACTTTACTTGAGGCTATATTTTTATTCACCACATGATATGTGTTTTGCTTGGAGCGTCTTGTATGATTTGAGTCTTTGCTTTTTATATTACCACAATCATCCTTTCTGTACACACATTTTGGATAGACACACATGAATCAGAATTTATTAGAATACTCTTTGCGCTTCACTTATATCTTTTGAGCTAGATAATTTTGCTCTAGTGCTTCACTTATATCTTTTAAAGCACGGTGGTGGTTTTATTTTATAGAAATTATTGATCTCTCATGCTTCACTTATATTATTTTGAGAGTCCTTTAGAACAGCATGGTAATTTGCTTTGGCTATAAAATTAGTCTTAATATGATAGGCATCCAAGATGGGTATAATAAAAACTTTCATATAGAGTGCATTGAATACTATGAGAAGTTTGATACTTGATGATTGTTTTGAGGTATGAAGATGGTAATATTATAGTCATGCTAGTTGAGTAGTTGTGAATTTGAGAAATACTTGTGTTAGTGTTTGCAAGTCCCGTAGCATGCACGTATGGTAAACGTTGTGTGACAAATTTGAAGCATGAGGTGTTTCTTTGATTGTCCTCCTTATGAGTGGCGGTCGGGGACGAGTGATGGTCTTTTCCTTACAATCTATCCCCCTAGGAGCATGCGCGTAATTCTTGGTTTTTGATGACTTGTAGTTTTTTGCAATAAGTAAGCGAGTTCTTTATGACTAATGTTGAGTCCATGGATTATACGCACTCTCACCTTCCCATCATTGCTAGCCTCTTCGGTACTGTGCATTGCCCTTTCTTACCTTGAGAGTTGGTGCAAACTTCGTTGGTGCATCCAACCCCCGTGATATGATACGCTCTATCTCACATAAACCTCCTTATATCTTCCTCAAAACAGCCACAATACCTACCTATTATGGCATTTCCATAGCCATTTCGAGATATATTTCCATGCAACTTTCCACCGTTACGTTTATTATGACACGCTTCATCATTGTCATATTGCCTTGCATGATCATGTAGTTGACATCGTATTTGTGGCAAAGCCACCATGCATAATTTCATACATGTTACTCTTGATTTATTGCCCATCCCGGTACACCGCAGGAGGCATTCATATAGAGTCATACCTTGTTCTAGTATCGAGTTGTAATCTTTGAGTTGTAAATAAATAGAAGTGTGATGATCATCATTAATAGAGCATTGTCCCAAAAAAAGGGGAAGGCCAAATGAAAAAAAGAAAGGCCAAATAAAAAAGGGACAATGCTACTATCCTTTTTCCACACTTGTGCTTCGAAGTAGCACCATGATCTTCATGATAGAGAGTCTCTTATATTGTCACTTTCATATACTAGTGGGAATTTTTAATTATGGAACTTGGCTTGTATATTCCAAAAATGGTCTTCCTCAAATGCCCTAGGTCTTCGTGAGCAAGCAAGTTGGATGCACACCCACTTAGTTTCTTTTGTTGAGCTTTCATACATTTATAGATCTAGTGCATCCGTTGCATGGCAATCCCTACTCCTCGCATTGACATCAATTGATGGGCATCTCCATAGCACGTTGATTAGCCACGTCAATGTGAGACTTTCTCTTTTTTGTCTTCTCCACACAACCCCCATCATTATATTCTATTCCACCCATAGTGCTATCTCCATGGCTCACGCTCATGTATTGCGTGAAAGTTGAAAAAAGTTTGAGATTACTAAAGTATGAAACAATTGCTTGGCTTGTCATCGGGGTTGTGCATGATGAGAGCATCTTTGTGTGACAAAAATGAAGCATAGCCAAACTATATGATTTTGTAGGGATAAGCTTTCTTTGTCCATGTTATTTTGAGAGGACATAATTGCTTAGTTAGTATGGTTGAAGTATTATTATTTTTATGTTAATATTAAACTTTTTTCTTGAATCTTTCGGATCTGAACATTCATGCCACAATAAAGAAAATTACATTGAAAATTATGTTAGGTAGCATTCCACATCAAATTTTTTGTTTTTATCATTTACCTACTCGAGGACGAACATGAATTAAGCTTGGGGATGCTTGATACGTCTCCAACGTATCTATAATTTTTGATTGCTCCATGCTATGCTATCTACTGTTTTGGGCAATATTGGGCTTTATTATCCACTTTTATATTATTTTGGGGACTAACCTATTAACCGGAGGCCCAGCCCAGAATTGTTGTTTTTTTGCCTATTTCAGTGTTTCGAAAAAAAGGAATATCAAACGGAGTTGAAACGGAACAAAATCAACTGGAGAAGTTATTTTTGGAAGGAAAGCTATCGGATGGACTTGGACCCCACGTCAGGAGAGAAGGGAGGTGCCCACGAGGGTGGGGGGCGCCCCCTGCCTCATGGGGCCCCCGAAGCTCCACCGACGTACTTCCTGCACCCATATATACTCACGTACCCTAAAACTTCCAGAACAGAAAATAGATCGGGAGTTCCGCCGCCAGAAGCCTCCGTAGCCACCGAAAACAAATCTAGACCCGTTCCTGCACCCTGCCGGAGGGGGCAATCCATCTCCAGTGGCCATCTTCATCATCCCGGTGCTCTCCATGACGAGGAGGGAGTAGTTCTCCCTCGGGGCTGAGGGTATGTACCAGTAGCTATGTGTTTGATCTCTCTCTCTCTCTCTCTCTCTCTCGTATTCTTGATTTGGCACGATCTTGATGTATCGCGAGCTTTGCTATTATAGTTGGATCTTATGTTTCTCCTCCCCCTCTTCTCTCTTGTAATGAATTAAGTTTCCCCTTTGAAGTAATCTTATCGGATTGAGTCTTTGAAGATTTGAGAACACTTGATGTATGTCTTGCCGTGCATATCTGTGGTGACAATGGGATGCCACGTGATTCACTTGATGTATGTTTTGGTGATCAACTTGCGGGTTCCGCCCATGAACCTATGCATAGGGGTTGGCACACGTCTTCGTCGTGATTCTCCGGTAGAACTTTGGGGCACTCTTTGAGGTTCTATGTGTTGGTTGAATAGATGAATCTGAGATTGTGTGATGCATATCGTATAATCATACCCACGGATACTTGAGGTGACATTGGAGTATCTAGGTGACATTAGGGTTTTGGTTGATTTGTGTCTTAAGGTGTTATTCTAGTACGAACTCTAGGGCTGTTTGTGACACTTATAGGAATAGCCCAACAGATTGATTGGAAAGAATAACTTTGAGGTGGTTTCATACCCTACCATAATCTCTTCATTCGTTCTCCGCTATTAGTGACTTTGGAGTGACTCTTTGTTGCATGTTGAGGGATAGTCATGTGATCCAATTATGTTATTATTGTTGAGAGGATTTGCACTAGTGAAAGTATGAACCCTAGGCCTTGTTTCCTAGCATTGCAATACCGTTTACGCTCACTTTTATCACTTGCTACCTTGCTGTTTTTATATTTTCAGATTACAAAAACTATTGTCTACTATCCATATACCACTTGTATCACCATCTCTTCGCCGAACTAGTGCACCTATACAATTTACCATTGTATTGGGTGTGTTGGGGACACAAGAGACTCTTTGTTATTTGGTTGCAGGGTTGCTTGAGAGAGACCATCTTCATCCTACGCCTCCTACGGATTGATAAATCTTAGGTAATCCACTTGAGGGAAATTTGCTACTGTCCTACAAACCTCTGCACTTGGAGGCCCAACAACGTCTACAAGAAGAAGGTTGTGTAGTAGACATCAATGTGCTCAGA
This sequence comes from Triticum urartu, assembly GCF_003073215.2. NCBI lineage: Eukaryota > Viridiplantae > Streptophyta > Magnoliopsida > Poales > Poaceae > Triticum > Triticum urartu. The sequence goes on along the minus strand of NC_053028.1, from coordinate 548,590,867 downwards.
TTGTCTGAGTACTACAATCACTTGAATCAAGTGGGAGTTAATCTTCCAGATAAGATAGTGATTGACAGAGTTCTCTAGTCACTATCACCAAGTTGCTAGAACTTTGTGATGAACTATAATATGCAAGGGATAACGGAAATGATTCCCAAGTTGTTCGTGATGCTGAAATTGATGAAGGTCGAAATCAAGAAAAGCATCAAGTGTTGATGGTTAACAAGACCACTAGTTTCAAGAAAAGGGCAAAGGGAAGAAGGGGAACTTCAAGAAGAACGGCAAGCAAGTTGTTGCTCAAGTGAAGAAGCCCAAGTCTGGACCTAGGCCTGAGACTAAGTGCTTTTACTGCAAAGGGACTAGTCACTAGTAGCGGAACTGCCCCAAGTATTTGGCAGATAAGAAGGATGTCAAAGTGAACAAAGGTATATTGGATATACATGTTATTGATGTGTACTTTACTAGTGTTTATAGCAACCCCTTAGTACTTGATACTAGTTCAGTTGCTAAGAATAGTAACTCGAAACGGGAGTTGCAGAATGAACAAAGACTAGTTAAGGGTGAAGTGACGATGTGTATTGGAAATGGTTCCAAGAATGATATGATCATCATCGCACACTCCCTATACTTTCGGGATTAGTGTTGAACCTAAATAAGTGTTATTTGGTGTTTGCGTTGAGCATGAATATTATTTGATCATTTTTATTGCAATACGGTTATTCATTTAAGTTAGAGAATAATTGTTATTCTATTTACATGAATGAAACCTTCTATGGTTGTACACCCAATGAAAATGGTTTATTGAATCTCGATCATAGTGATACACATATTCATAATATTGAAGCCAAAAGATGCAAAGTTAATAATGATAGTGCAACTTATTTGTGGCACTGCCGTTTAGGTCATATTGGTGTAAAGCGCATGAAGAAAATCCATGTTGATGGGCTTTTGGAATCACTTGATGCTTGCGAACCATGCCTCATGGGCAAAGATGACTAAGACTCCGTTCTCCAGAACAATGGAGCGAGCAACTGACTTATTGGATATAATACATACTAATGTATGAGGTCCGATGAGTGTTGAGGCTTGCGGTGGGTATCGTTATTTTCTGACCTTCACAGATGATTTGAGCAGATATGGGTATATCTACTTGAAGAAACATAAGTCTGAAACATTTGAATCGTTCAAAGAATTTCAGAGTGAAGTGGAAAATCATCGTAACAAGAAAATAAAGTTTCTACGATCTGATCGCAGAGGCGAATATTTGAGTTACGAGTTTGGTCTTCAATTAAAACAATGTGGAATAGTTTCACAAACTCATGTCACCTGGAACACCACAGCGTAATGGTGTGTCTGAACGTCGTAATCGCACTTTACTAGATATGGTGCGATCTATGATGTCTCTTACTAATTTACCGCTATCATTTTGGAGTTATAGATTAGAGACAGCTACATTCACATTAAATAGGGCACCATCTAAATCCGTTGAGACGGCACCTTATGAACTGTGGTTTGGCAAGAAACCCAAGTTGTCGTTTCTTAAAGTTTGGGGTTGCGATGCTTATGTGAAAAAAGTTTCATCCTGATAAGCTCAAACCCAAATCGGAAAAATGTGTCTTCATAGGATACCCAAAGGAGACTGTTGGGTACACCTTCTATCACAGATCTGAAGGCAAGAATTTTGTTGCTAAATTTGGATCCTTTCTAGAGAAGGAGTTTCTCTCGAAAGAGGAGAGTGGGAGGAAAGTAGAACTTGATGAGGTAACCTGCTCCCTTATTGGAAAGTAGTTCATCACAGAAATCTGTTCTTGTGACTCCTACACCAATTAATGAGGAAGCTAATGATGATGATCATGTAACTTCAGATCAAGTTACTACCGAACCTCGTAGGTCAATCAGAGTAAGATCCGCAACAGAGTGGTACGGTAATCCTGTTCTGGAAGTCATGTTACTAGACCATGACGAACCTACGAACTATGAGGAAGCGATGATGAGCCCAGATTCCACGAAATGGCTTGAGGCCATGAAATCTGAGATGAGATCCATGTATGAGAACAAAGTATGGACTTTGATTGACTTGCCCAATGATCCACGAGCCATTGAGATTAAATGGATCTTCAAGAGGAAGACGGACGCTGATAGTAGTGTTACTATCTACAAAGCTAGAATTGTCACAAAAAGGGTTTTCGACAAGTTCAAGGTGTTGACTACGATGAGAGTTTCTCACTCGTATCTATGCTTAAGTCTGTCTGAATCATGTTAGCAATTGCCACATTTCATGAAATCTAGCAAATGGATAAACAAAACAGCATTCCTTAATGGATTTATTAAAGAAGAGTTGTATATGATGCAACCAGAAGGTTTTGTCAATCCTAAAGGTGCTAACAAAATATGCAAGCTCCAGCGATTCATCTATGGACTGGTGCAAGCATCTCGGAGTTGGAATATACACTTTGATAAGTTGATCAAAGCATATATGTCGGTGTACTAGAGTAGGGGTACCCTAGTATCCCGAACTTGTGCATGGGCAGTCGCAGCATCCCGCGGCAAGGCTTGCCGGGTGACCGCCAAGGTCCTCCGTGGTTCCTTTGGAGCCATTCAAGGACAAAGTATCCAAGCCAAGGAGACAAGACCCCGGCAAGAGGAGCTTGCCGGGAAGGCCAACCAAGGCATCTCAAGGAACTTGCCGCGACGCGCCACGCGTCCCGGCAAGGCCCGGTGAGCGGCAAGCTCCCGGACGCGACAAGACAACGACCGCGGCAAGGCGCTTGCCGCGGCAAGCCACCACTCTGTGTCCGCGCTCCAGCACATCCACCAACGTGTCGTTCTGGGACCCTTCCAGGCGTACGTGGCGGGAGGCTGTGCAGCCAGCGGTGTGCGGTGGCAAGCGGCGCTGACAAGATTGCCATCGTGGCGAGCGGTGGCGTCCCTGACGGTCCCTTTTGCACTATTTAGGCGACGCAGACGGGCATTTAATGCCCTGGTCCCCTGCCGTCAGGGTTAGGTATGATACACTGTAGCAAGTAGCTGTACCAACCGCAACACCTTTCCATTTTTACCCTTGTCTACGTTGCCACCTGTCGGTGACCCCTTGAGCTTATAAAAGGAGGCCCATGCGCAACGTAGAGGGGGGGAGGAAGGGAACACTCACGCTCGGTCTCGTTAGCTGCTGGGGTGTACTGTAGCACTCCGCGCTCCCGAGCAAGAACTCAATACAAACCACAAAGCAGGAGTAGGGTTTTACGCATCCCTGCGGCCCGAACCTGGGTAAACTGCTCGTGTGCTTCGCCTCGATCCGCTCTTCGTGCGACCCTCGCCCCCGCCGAAACGAAAGGGACTCGGTCCGCCAGTCCCGGTGCGAAGTATGCAGAGAAGCATCACCGTCAACGCACAAGACCTCTGTGGCTTTCTGGAACTCCTGCTCACTGGTCTCGACACCATCCATGTCTTCGTTGTCGTCGTCATCTTCATCCTTGTCGCGGCCGCGGGGAGGTCTGTCTCCTTGCCGCTGCTTGGCCTTGCCGCGGCGTCCTCCCCGGCCGGCGCGCTTCTTGCCGGATTCTCCAGCGCCTCCTTGGGCCCTCTCCTTGTCGCGTTGCTCGTATTCAGCTTTTTGTTGCTAGACAAGCTGCTCGACCTTCTTGCAGCTCTGGAGGTCATGGCCCTTGGTGCGGTGGATCTTGCAGTACTGCTTGTCGGTGCCGTCCTGTTTGTCGGTGACCGCCACAGTCTGGCAGTTGGTGCATGCGGCAATCTCCTTGCCGGAGCTACCAGCTTTGGCTTTCTTGGCGCCACCTTCATTGCCAGACTGCTCAATGACTAGCACATCTTTGCCTTTCTTCTTCCTGTTGTTCCGCCGCCGGTTTTTCTTTGCCGGGGTAGCATCCTCGCTGTCAGATCCTCCTGCTCCTGTATTCTCTCCGGGAGTTTCCTCCCTTCCTCAGCACGTGCACACTTGTCGGCCAGGGCATACAGCTCACTGACGTCTCTGATCTTGCACATTGCCATCTCCTCCCGCATCCTGCGGTTATGCACGTTCTGATGGAACGCGCTGATGACCGCGGCAGGGTGGATATCTGGGATGTTGTGCTGTACACGGCTGAATCTCTGAATGTACTTGCGCAGGGGCTCTCCTTCCTTCTAGGCGAGCAAATGAAGGTCACTCTCTTGGCCATGAGGTTTGTGGCCGCCTGTAAAGGCGCCGACAAACTGATGGCATAGGTCTGCCCAGGAGGATATGGAGTTGTCCGGCAAGTGCATGAGCCAGGACCTGACGTTGGGCTTGAGCACCAGCAGGAAGTAGTTGGCAAGGATCTTGTCGTCCCGCCCCCCGGCAGCCTGCACCGCGATGGTGTAGATGCTGAGGAACTCCGACGGATGCGACTTGCCGTCGTACTTCTCTGGTATGTCTGGCTTGAAATTCTTCGTGCTGGGCCACTGGACTTGCCGCAGCTCACGAGTAAACGCAGGGCAACCTACCGCGTACGGCAAGTCGCCTGGTTCCCCTGGCGCATGCATGTCGATAGAGGGCCCAGCGCGCTGGTCCGATTGACGTCGCACTTCTCTTCGGTGCTCGATGCGAGTACGAGCGTCTTCTTGCTGTCGTTCGTGAAGAACTTGGCGCTGATCGCGACGAGCTCGTGGATCTGATGACGCGGTGGAGTCGCTGCCGAGGTGGATCCGGCGAGTCGGCGATCTTGGCCTTCGGGGCGGAGAGTGCACAGTGGTTGCACCCCCACCGGTCTTGTCGCCACCGGCTCATGCCTGGCTGACTTGCCGCGGCTGCGACGTGCTCGGCTGCCGTTGAGTGTCGCCGTTGGCGAAGCCGATGAGACTCTGAATGGTGGCCCTCCAGTCATCGATCTTGTCTGCCGTTGGAGGGTAGTCCAGGAGCAGTTGAGCTCGCGCCAAAGCTTCTGCTGTAGTGGCGGGTGGCAGTGGCGAACGGTGCGAGGAGCGGGATATGCTCGGACATCTAACTATGTTAGAAGGAGCAGTATCCCGTCCAGGCGACCGTGCCTCGCTCATGCCAGCATGTTGGCGTGCATGCTGGTCTTGAGCACTCCGAGACCCACCAGCTCGATCTTGGTCCAGCAAACGCATGGTACCGTGAGTACCATGACGCTGCCGGTCCCGCGCCTCCTGAGATGGGCGCGGTGCATGTAAGGACGCCGAGGTCTTGGAGTGCGCCCGGTCGTTGTGGGAGCCGGCTACGCCGCCGATGGGCAGCGCAGCCTTGTCCTTGGACCTGGCAGCACCATGAGCTCCCTCGTCGACGCCCGTTCTTCCGCCGGCGTCTGCCCCATCAGCCGTTTGCTCCGGCGGTGGTGGGTTCGGCGCGGACGGAGCAGCCGCCTCCGAAGCCTTCTTCTTCGGCGGCATGTCGATGAAGATGATGAAGATCTAGCTCGTGTGAACGCCGGATCTGGTTCACACAACCTCGACACCCCTACCCGGATCTGGTTCACACAACCTCGACACCCCTATCTTGAAGAAAGGCAAAGATGTGCTAGTCATTGAGCAGTCTGGCAACGAAGGTGGCGCCAAGAAAGCCAAAGCTGGTAGCTCCGGCAAGGAGATTGCCGCATGCACCAACTGCCAGACTGTGGCGGTCACCGACAAACAGGACGGCACCGACAAGCAGTACTGCAAGATCCACCGCACCAAGGGCCATGACCTCCAGAGCTGCAAGAAGGTCGAGCAGCTTGTCTAGCAACAAAAAGCTGAATACGAGCAACGCGACAAGGAGAGGGCCCAAGGAGGCGCTGGAGAATCCGGCAAGAAGCGCGCCGGCCGGGGAGGACGCCGCGGCAAGGCCAAGCAGCGGCAAGGAGACAGACCTCCCCGCGGCCGCGACAAGGATGAAGATGACGACGACAACGAAGACATGGATGGTGTCGAGACCAGTGAGCAGGAGTTCCAGAAAGCCACAGAGGTCTTGTGCGTTGACGG